>NW_013671386.1:10323-18965 GCF_000517525.1 Limulus polyphemus | reverse complement strand
TATATATATATATATATATATATATATAGATAGATAGATAGATAGATATCATGATGGAGAAACGTTTATCACATTTGTTTCTTAATTTAAAATAAAACACTTACAAGCTCTTTTTAGTTCATCCTCTGTAGATGTGTACCTTTTGTTCTTCAGTCCCAAGACGGCATAGTGGTCTTGATTCTATTGAAATAATTCTAATGTGTCAGTAAACAACAATGTTTGGATAATATTATTTTAAAAATCATGTGATTCTTTTCATACCTTTAAATTTTACATTATCTAACAAAATGTAAAAGAACTTGCTTGATCTTCAAAGTCCATTAAGTCCTTACTTGATAACACATGTAAACTACGTAAACAAAACTTAAGTCAAGAAAAATAGGTTATCGAGGTCTGAAAACAAGGGGGAAAGCTTTCTACTATCTACCCACAGAGGTGGATAATGGTAACGGCAAAACAGCTTCAGTATCATGAGTAGCAATTAAAAATTTTGTGCCCACAGTCAATGAAACAAAATATCAGATGACTTGAAATTAAAGATTGAAGATGACAGACAAATATATCAAAACTAAAACTACTAATGTTTTAGCTTCTACTGTCTTGCTACAAGCAGAACTGATACTGAAATGCTTGCAATAGTACAAAATTATACTGAAAAACTGAAGAAAACCAGTTCAAAAACAGGATTATAAATAAACAAAGCTCTGAAACATATCACAATGAGTTTTAAGATTAAAAATCAAATAATACGATGCTACAAAAGAGATTAATTATTGGAACAACAGCGGTTCTCACCTTTCACAAAAATATATACAAAAAAGTTAAAACATACAACAATGTTATGAATTGTATGTCATAACTAAAGCTGGTTCAGTTACAGTGAATGAATTAAGAGCGTATATAAAGAGTTTGAGGAGATAACCAACCTATTATATACTTAATCATGGATCTCGAATAATGAGAAAACTATATGAATTTGTGAAAACAAAATATCCATATTAAAAGTTACTGGCTAGATATTACTGAGAATTGTTCACATTTTACAGATTTAGTGATTTTTAGTTTATTATTGACCTTTTCCTAAATATACATATAACATACATCAAGTGGTATTTACTGTACTGTCAACACAAAATTAGTAAACTTTTCTGCTGGTGTAACTGTAGTTAAGATCAAACTGCTTATATTTGCATGAAGACTGAAAAAGTACTATAAAATAAACTTACACATCCTGGAGATGAAGAAACTAAGAGCTCTAGACTTATCTTTGTGTGTCATAAGACTTTAAAGTAAAATTTTCAAAACAAACTGGTGTATAAAAATTAACTGAAATTCTGGATTTATATAGTGATGTAAATTGCATTTAACACAACATATCATTAAAGGACAACAAGAGTCCTTTTGGTCCACCTTGACTGTCCTATCCACTAAACACTAAAAAATCTCAAGATCAGCCCTTATTATTCAAATATTTATCAAGCTCTTCCTTAAATTAACTATATTTACCATATCTGAAGGCAACCCACCCTCTAGATAAGTATAGCTGTCTTAGCTGAAGATGTATTTACCATATCTGAAGGCAACCCACCCTTCTAGATAAGTATAGCTGTCTTAGATGAAGATGTATTTACCATATCTGAAGGCAACCCACCCCTCTAGATAAGAATAGCTGTCTTAGCTGAAGATGTATTTACCATATCTGAAGGCAACCCATCCTTCTAGATAAGAATAGCTGTCTTAGCTGAAGATGTATTTACCATATCTGAAGGCAACCCACCTTCTAGATAAGTATAGCTGTCTTAGCTGAAGATGTATTTACCATATCTGAAGGCAACCCACCTTT
The DNA here is from genome assembly GCF_000517525.1 of Limulus polyphemus. Classification (NCBI taxonomy): domain Eukaryota; kingdom Metazoa; phylum Arthropoda; class Merostomata; order Xiphosura; family Limulidae; genus Limulus; species Limulus polyphemus. Next base: position 17,122 of record NW_013671386.1, on the reverse strand, counting down.
CTAGATAAGTATAGCTGTCTTAGCTGAAGATGTATTTACCATATCTGAAGGCAACCCACCCCTCTAAATAAGTATAGCTGTCTTAGCTGAAGATGTATTTACCATATCTGAAGGCAACCCATCCATCTAGATAAGTATAGCTGTCTTAGCTGAAGATGTATTTACCATATCTGAAGGCAACCCATCCTTCTAGATAAGTATAGCTGTCTTAGCTGAAGATGTATTCTACCCTGCCAAAATTTATATTTGTCACCTAGTTGTATTATTCTCACAATTAAGTATGAACAAACATGATGCATCAACACTATCAATTCACTTTGCATTCTTAAATACCTAAATCAGATCCCCTCTGACTATTCTTTCTTCAAGAGAAAAGTTCAGAGATCTTAACCTATCTTTGTATGACAACATTTCCATCTCAGTTATAATTACAGAAGACTTTTTCTGAAACTTTTCCAAAATTCAATGTTTTTCCTAAGGTAGGAAACCAAGACTGAACACAACACTTCAAATGTGACTTGACTAGTGATCTATACAATGAAACTATAACCTCTTTAGACTTGTATTCAAGACTTCTGTAGATACAACCTAAAATCATATTTGTCCTACCATTAGTAACAGCACACTGCTTGGATGGTTTAATTGACTGATCAACCATTACACTAATATCCCTTTCTTCCATAACACTGTTAAAGTTATTCTTATTCAAATTATGGTAACTTGTACGTATGACCATGCATTATTATGCTTAAAAGCCATCCTCACAAACAGCAATGTCCAAATCCTTTAAGTAATTTACTGACCATTCCTTCATCTATGTCATTGATATAAATCAAAAAAAGCAAAGTTCTTAACACTGAACCCTGAAGTACCCCACTTGTAACATTAATCCAGTTTGACTGAACTCCACTTATAACAACCCTTTGCTTTCTTCCATCTATCCACTTATCTATCCAATAAGGAAACCTATCTCAAACACCTACACACATTATTTTCTTACCAAACCTTTTATGTGTCACTCTGTAAAATGCTTTTGTGAAAATCCATATACACCAAATCCACACCCTTACCTTTATTTAATAAGCAGTAACCTCTTCAAAGAATGTCAAAAGATTAGTTAGGAAAGATTTCCCCCTTGTGAAACCACGCTATCAAAATTTTTTAACTTTGTTAAATAACTTTGCAAAACATATTTTATCAGACTTCAAAAAACTTTTCCCACAACTGATGTAAGACTAATTGGCATATAATTACTGAAACAATTTTTATAACCTCATTAACAGTTGAATTATGTATATCATTGTAGTTTCTCATTAATTCCATCAGTTTCACCTGGTGGTCAGTAAAATATTCCAACTAAAAGCTTTCTCCCCTTATAACCACTAATAGAAACCCAAACAGATTCAACATCACTGCTATTAGCTTTAACATCCTCATACTGAGCAAACCGTAACTCATATTTTACATATAAAGTCACTCTTCTGCCTTTTTTTAGTACTATATCCCTATTAAACAACTCATATTTTACATATAAAGTCACTCCTCTGCCTTTTTTTAATACTATATCCCTATTAAACAACTCATATTTTACATATAAAGTCACTCCTCTGCCTTTTTTTTAGTACTATATATCCCTATTAAACAACCTATAACTTCGTATTTCAAAGAAATTTCTTCCATCAAAATTCTCTACATTTAGCCACATTTCCGTTATACCTATTATATCAAAATCCTCTGTTCCAACAACTGTTCTAGATTCATCCATTTTATTTCTTATACTTCTAGCATTAAAACTACCTTTGTAACTTGTTCCCACATAATACTCCTCTCTATATCTTAGATTTTCTTCATTATTCTGGCCCTCACCACTGTCTAATCCTAACTTAAAGTTGTATTTACAGTTGAGTTAATAGCCTTAGCAAGCAAGCCAGCCCTTCCTCTATTTAAATGTAAACTATCCATTTGAAAAAATTCCCTTTTCCCATTGAACTGTTCCCATAAATCCAACCAGACAACCTGCTCTTCCTTATATATTAACCTAAGCCTAGTGACTTACTTATACTTTCATCCCCACAGTTAAGTCTTGGCAGTATCCCTGACAAAATCAAGTTATTATTGTCCATTTCTTTGAATTCCTTTATCAGTGCTTTGTACTTAAGAATATGCTGCTTTGACCTACTTTAGTATAATCTAATTCTTTTTCTTCCTGTTTATCCCACAGACTATCCTATCCATACGCCGTACTAAAGAACCTCCTATAGCAATATCCTCATGTTTTTCATCCCCATCCCTATCTGTTCCTTATGTTATCCTTCCCTCCTCAAGTTCATCATCTGCACAAATTAAAAGCTGAAATCTATTACTTATTAGAACCTTTTAATTATAATTCAGTCCACTACTACTTTAATTACTATGACTCATTTTTGAATCTAGCATAAATGCAAGTGACATGCCTCCTAGTCAGTATGTCTAAAAAAAAATATTGCCTTTAGATTAAATTAACTCAAACACAAAAAGATTTATCAATTATTCTTACTTTCCAGTCTTTAGGATCTAGGCTACGCAAATAAGATACATCTTCTTCTGCCTCCTCTTCTTCAGACTCTTCATCTTCTGAACTACTACTTTCAACTGAATGTCCTGAAGTACTATAGCGATTTCTCCTTCGTGCACAAAGTGCTTCATACCATCGTCCAACAGGTTCTACTTTAATTTTGATAAATTCTGTAAAAAAAAATAAAATAAGTTGATTAAATTCACATGTGAGCATATCAAGATAACTAGTTTCAAAAGAAACAATCTCCATTTTTTAGACTTTACTTCTCAACTTAACTTTAGCTAAACTTTTTTCTCACAAAAGTTTCTCAACCAAGTGAGTAAACCTTTTTAAACTTTCTATCCCTCTACACAGGTTAATATATATATATATTAGACATTTCAGCTTCAAAAATTATTAAATTATTCAAAGTTTAATCAAATATAAAACTTTTTTCTTTCGTAAACACAATCAGAAATACTATTTCTATTGCTTAAGTTTCTCAAACTACAGCAACGTCACTTTAAGTGACAGTCAGAAAATTGTATTAGCTGAAGTACTGAATTTCTGCTTGCCTTCCTCAAAACTCAATTATGCCAACTTCCTCTATCCCCGAGAATCCTTGTATCAGAACTTTTAGATCTTAACCCATTTTTTCCAAAAGTATTTCTGAGCAAGCACATTAATTTGTTACTACTAAGTTAAAAAACTTAGCACTCTCCACCTTCTTTGACTATAACACATGCAGGATATCCTCAAATCTGAAACCTGAAGAGCTGGCAGCTGTTAAATAACTCTCCAACAACAAAAACATCGGCATCAACCAACCAGACAAAGGAAACAAAGTTGTTATTCTTAACAAAGCTATGTTACAATATGTTTGATATTCTTAATGACCGTACTAAGTTCAAAGTTATAAGCAAAGAACAATTGTTCCATACTGTATAGCTCGAAGGAAAAACTCAAGATGTTTCTGAGAAACTTAGCATTAGAAGTTTTATTTTTTTATTATATTCAAGCTTTTTTTTTCTGACAATAACACTGACAAATCAAATATAACCACAGAGTAATAAAAGAAAACTGAATTTTACATACTGGGAGCTAAATTGATAGATAAAACAGATTATTACAGAGGGTGTACTGTAGGAGTACTCAGACCAAATCAAGTATTTTTTTTAAAGTAAAATATTTTGTTTGATCAGGCTACATCAATACCTGTCAACCTAACTTCTCAAACAATTCTCAGTCAAAATTGTTTCAAACTTTAGTTGTAAATATAGTTACACACAAATTAAAAACACAAGTTGGACAAGAAAAAAATGTATAGAAGTTTTTAAAGTGGATATTTAAATAATGTAAAACTAAAATTTATCTGTAAAAAGCTTTAAGATATAAATTAACATTCAATGTCTTAAATATATTTCCTTTTTAATTTATTTATAACAACAAAAGTTTTGCTTAACATTCATGCACACATTTTAATTACCTGAAATATGACTGACTGCACATGTCTGATCATCATCTTTTGCTGATGGAAAAATCAACATCTTCTAGCTTTCTAATAGATAAAATTTATAAAAATTATTTAATAAATCATGGTTTTCAATTAAAATCTAGAACTACAGAAAAATAAATATAAAACAAATCTTGTTGTTTAAATGAATAGTGCAGTTGATGTAAAGAAATAAAAATAACATTAGGTTTAATATTTGTACTTTCAGTTGTTATTAAACACTAACATACAAAGCTTTTGATGAATTCTTAAAGAATCAACATACATTCTGTTAATACTGTAAACTTACAACCTTAAGAAACATAGTATTCTTGGTAAAAGAATGCTCAACACAGTTAACACTTTAAAGCTCTGATTAAGCTGAAACATCATTACAATTACTACAAAAATATTTCAGGTTTAACTGTCACCATTAATAAAACACAAATCACAAACTGCTCCAACATATCAGGTCTTCATGCAGTAATGGTAAGTCTAGGATATGTTATCTCCAAATAGTTATTTCAACCCTTATAATGTAGTGCTTAAACAAGAGTTATACATTTCAGTTTGTTGAAAATCTGCAGATATTTTCAGGAATAAAAAACTTGTTATAATTTATCAGTGGATTTGTTAATCAGTCAAAAATAACACAGTGAATGGGAATGGGGCCTGGTAATAATATTGCTAGTGCAAAAAATTAATAGCATACCAACAGCACATTTTACACAATTTGTAGTAGCTGTATACAGAAGAGTTCAATCTATAAATTTTAACATTGACCTTATATCGTTGCTCAAAATTCATGCTCTAAAACAGCTTTTACAGAGTATTTTATTTAACTATCACCATCCCACTGTTAAACTTAAACTTAGTACGATGTATTGTCATAAATTTCCTTTCTAAAACCACAAGAAATACTTGTATAAAATTTCCAATGTCACTTAAAATGCTAACCTGAACTAAATAATTACTGAAAATAAACTATGTACAAACAGTATCACATAAAAATTATTTTGATTATTCAAGAATTTAAGTAAAAACTTTAGTAAAAATTAGGCCTACAGGCTACAGTCAACCAAAAATTATAAAAACATATTTAATAGATCTGTATTAGCAGACTTTACACTTTACAGGAATCCTACAAACGGAAAATATAAACCATTGTCGAGTTAAATTTTGTACAATGTCCGAAGTGGAATATCATTGGAATATTTTGATTATACATCATGTGCCTATGTCATGGTTTGGCTCGAGGAGTTATTAACCATGCATGATAATGATTATCCATATAATGGGCCAGGCACTCTTCCTACAACTTACAAGTTAAAATCTGACTTTCTGTTATGATCTAACATTATACTTATGTTACACGGTTACCGGGTTAGGTGAATACAGAATAGATTATAAAGTGCATTTCGCACGAGTTGAAATTGTAATTTGTTTGCAACCATGGTAATAAGTATGTACGACAAAATAGAATATCGTGTGTACTAATAAAAAGAAGGTCAAAAACATTAACATTCCGAGAAATGCAAAAGTTGAATTAACTTATATGTTTACCTAAAATTTAAAAAGTTTCCTTTCGTCTTCTCCAAGTTCCTTGCTTGTACCTTTCGGCCACCTGGTGCCAGTAATGATCTATTATTCATTTGTTTCTAAAATGTTTGTCTATTTCAGAACAAAGCCACATTGGAGTGTCTGCTTTGTCATCGCAAGGAATCGAACTCCGGATTTTGGTCTTGTAGGTCCGTACACATGCGTTCCACCGGGAGCCTTCTAAAATGAGTATGATATAAAACATATTAACAATTTTATTTGTTTTCAACCACAATAAACTACCTGTGCTCTTCTTATCGCGGGTATATAGCCTATATTCCACCAAGTGGGTATATTAACAAAATCCGTACTTTTACTATTAATGTTTCATATTATGCCAAAAAATAATAATAAATATTGATCATTTAATTGTTTTAAAAACAAATACTTCATATGAAATACATTTTTAAGGGCGTGAGTAAAATCACTCTGGTAATCAAGTTAAATTAAGTAAATAAGCAAAAAAAGGTAGTGTCACGTCTCCGTTCGCTAGTTAATTTTCCGTAACTTCGTTCCTACGAAACTTTAGCGACACAAGTCCTTTCTTAATAAAACTGGTTTATTTTTTCTGAATATAACTTTGCGATACACTTAATTTCAACAGTCGCGCTATAACAAACGTCTCGCGTGCTCGACTTCAACAATACTCAATTACACATTACCTCCCCGTCGCTTCGTGGCCGGTCTTATATATACAAGACTACACTATATCTAGAAAGATCACGAGATTTAAGGAAAAAGACGTGAAAGTTCGAGAATGACGTGGCGTGATACTAGTCACGTGACCTCGATGTCGTTCTTTAGTATTGTTCGTCCCGAACAACAGCCACTTACCTTAAACCAATAACAATTAACAATAACTTAATTAAATGTACAGAATTACAAACACAAAATTACAATTCAACAAAGTCTCTTAATTTTACGGGACGTATTGTTACGTCTCCGTTTGTTAATTAACTTTCCGTAACTTCGTTCCGACAAAACTTTAGCGACACAAGTCCTTACTTAATAAAACTGGTTTATTGTTTCCGAATACAACTTTACGATACACTTATTTTCAACAATCGTTCTATAACAAACGCTATATCAACGAACGTCAACAATACTTCTGACTGCAGTTCAATTACTCACTATCTACACACACATTACCTTACCGTCACGTTGTCACCCTC
>NW_013671386.1:6234-9323 GCF_000517525.1 Limulus polyphemus | reverse complement strand
CAGTTTATCATCTCCGGAGAAGAATACCATCTTCAAGCCGCAACTGGTCCCATTGTGCCCAATAGTTCTTTGTCACAGGGCTTAGACTAGACACCTTCTCCCAGCAAGGCACAAAACACTTGCTTTTAGAAAATCAATTATTGGCTTCAAATATTGGTCTTTTTCCTGCTCTGATTTAATATCTATATCTAATTCCATTTCACCATCATCAACTTCTTTAGTCACTTTGACTTCAGCTTGATGGCACCTGGTTAGTTCAACTTCTCTTTTAACAGTTACCAGAATTTGGCTTTTGTTGTTCCCAAACGTCATTTTATCAAAATTAATTACAAACTTCCTCAGTAGTAAGTAGTCCAATCCTAATATGCATGCATCTTCAATGTCAGCCAAGTATACTTTGTGTCTGTCCTTCATGCCAATGAGCTTAATAGTTACCCACACGGGTCCCCACAACCTTGCAGAATGTCCTATCACACCACAAAGCTTTTGTATGGCTTCTGGTACTCCTTTGTGATCCACCATCTTGATACTCACAAGGGTTTGCTGAGATGCAGAATCTATGACAAAGTTGCACCTTTGGCCATCCAGCTTCCCTGTCACGTAGATACTATGTGTGCTTGCCATTTTACACTTAGCTGTTGGGACTTTCACGATGGAGGTTGGTAGGCGTATCTACCACTACTGGTTTCCCGAAGCTGACTTATTGGTGGTATTTTTCTTACACTCGCTCCTCAGATGTCCTTGGATCCAGATGACTGTACCAACCTTGGTACCTCTGTGCTGGACTTAATGTATGATTCAAATTCGAGAGCTCTGGCCATTGCATCCTGCATGGTAGAGGGGTGTGCTTGCTTCACTTGTATCTTAAGTTGTGGACTGTCCAAGGCATCTACAAACTGATCCCTCGGCAATAACTTGAGGAGATTGGGTGGTGCAGTTGGGTAGGCCTCGTGTCTTGTGCCAGCTCTTGCAGGCTCTTGCCTTTAGCATAGACTCTCGTCCTAAACCTAGCCCTGTAGACTTCGGGCTAATTTTGAGTTCCATTTGTACTTCTTGCCACTGTTGTTGACTTTCTTGCAACTGTTGGATACTTTCTTCCTCTTTCTTTTCTTTTTCCTCCAACAACTGCTGTAATCTCTCTTTTTGTTTCTTTTCTCGTTCTTCTTGTTTCTTTTCTTTTTCCTCCAACAACTGCTGTAATCTCTCCTCTTGTTTCTTTTCTTTTTCCTTCAACAACTGCTGTAATCTCTTTTCTTGTTTATCTTTTCGTTCTTCTTGTTTCTTTTGCTGTTCTTGTATTGCTGCCATCAAATCTGCTAAGCTGTAGTTTGATTTGCCACCTATCGTTTCCATCTTCTTTTTTTATCCCACTTCTGACACCAATTTGTTATGTCTCTGGTCGTTAGTTAATTTTCCGTAACTTCGTTCTGACGAAACTTTAGCGACACAAGTCCTTTCTTAATAAAACTGGTTTATTCTTTCTGAATATAACTTTACGATACACTTAATTTCAACAGTCGCGCTATAACAAACGTCTCACATGCTCGACTTCAACAATACTCAATTACACACTCTCTGACTGCAGTTCAATTACTCATTACCTCCCCGTCGCTTCGTGGCCGGTCTTATATATATATATATACAAGACTACACTATATCTAGAAAGATCACGAGATTTAAGGAAAAGACGTGAAAGTTCGAGAATGACGTGGCGTGATACTACTCATGTGACCTCGATGTCGTAACAGTAGTTATAATTATTTCAAAATGACTGCCCTCAGTAGCACAGTGGTATGTCTGCGGACGTATAAAGCTAGAATCCGGGTTTCGATACCCGTGGTGGGCAGAGCACAGATAGCCCATTGTGTAGCTTTGTGCTTAATTACAAACAAATCAAAATACCTATGATCAAACTAAAAAACAAAAACAGTTGCTTCAAAGCTATGGGTGTCAGTTAACACAGCGACTAATTCAATAAAAATGTTCTGTTCAAGTTTTACTTTCACCACAGTGGTTAAAGAACAAACGTGGAATAGCTGGAAGCCTTCAGACTTGCAACGTTAAAATCCGTTGTTTGATTCCCCTCCGTGAACAAGTTTAAGGGGCAAGCAGTATCACTGCTGTCCAGTGGGTCAGCGGTAATTTTACGGACTTAGAAAACTAAAATTCGGGGTTAGATTCCTCGCGGTAGACAAAGCACAGGTAAATCAATCTGTGACGTAGCGCTAAAGTAAATAAACAGTATCGTTCTTAATGATTATTCCCTAGTAATCAAGTATTTAAAGGTTGTGGCTTACATGCTGAAAAATATTAGCTCATTTATAACGTAGTGATAGTTTGTTTGTAATGAAGCACAAGGCCACACAATGGGCTATCTGAGCTCTGCCCACCAAGGGTATCGAAACCAGGTTTCGAGCATTGTAATTCCGCTGTGCCACTTGGGGGCATAATGTAGAGAATGAAAAAAAAATCAACGATTTTTTGTTCAAGTTATGAAGACATTTGCTGTTGTTACGTCTCCGTTTGTTAATTAACTTTCCGTAACTTCGTTCCGACGAAACTTTAGTGACACAAGTCCTTACTTAATAAAACTGGTTTATTCTTTCTGAATATAACTTCACGATACACTTATTTTCAACAGTCGCTCTTTTACAAACGTTTTAACAACGAACGTTAACTTCAACAATACGTCTCTCTCTGACTGCAGTTCAATTACTCATTACCTATACACACACTATTGTCCCGTCACGTTGCCATCCTCTTTTATATACCACACTACCCTATATCTAGTAAATACTAGAGCATTCGCCAAGGTACAGAATAGTTCTAGAAAATAGGTGGCGCCACACCAGTCACGTGACCTCGAGGACGCAACACTGTAACAAAATAAAATACGTGTATTGCACAATATTGAAGGGAAATTTATCGTTGTTCCTTAAATAGTCAATAGTTTATTTGAATAAACTTATATTTGTCATTCTTACTTGTATTCCCATCATAACCACGTTACCAAGAAAATAACTAAGGTTTATCGTTTAATATTTGAATTGTATTATTCCAAAGATAAACCATGTACATAGTTACCTGAT
>NW_013671386.1:4515-5234 GCF_000517525.1 Limulus polyphemus | reverse complement strand
TCTACACACACATTATTGCCCCGTCACGTTGTCACCCTCTTATATATACCAGACTACCCTATATCTAGTAATCTTCCGACAATTCCCGAAGGTTCGAGAGAACGAGTCACGTGACCTCGCTGACGCAACAATCATATACAAATAAAAACTGGGGACACCAAGTCTACGTTTAATAAGATATCATAGCCATTCTTCATGAAGTTAATTCATTACTGATAATTTTACCCACTCGTAGGTATTCCAATTCAGTCAAATCAAAATATCTTGCACTACTCATAGTGAAATACACCAGATCAAAACGCGCTTTCTCTCACTCTCTCTCAAGCACAGCTTAGTTTCTTTTCTGTTTTCATCCTATTTAAATGTTGAAATTGAAACATTTTCTCACAAATATTAAGGAAAATAACAGGTGCATTGTGTCTTCAAATAATACCTCACAGGTAAATAATCAAAGTTAACCTCACGTCGAAAGGTTTTAACATCCAGATCAATTAATTGTTGTATTCTTTGTGTAATTGATCCATACATGTTATATAACACTCATAAATGAATTTATGCAACATTCACACATGTGAAAGACCGCATAAATATATTTATTTATACATGTATATTGCTATATACATGTATCTGTATTAAACATCACATGTATTATTGTTTGTTTGTTTTTGAATGTCGCGCAAATCCACACGAGGGCTATCTGCGCTAGCCGTCCCTAATTT
>NW_013671386.1:1845-3480 GCF_000517525.1 Limulus polyphemus | reverse complement strand
CAGAAGGCAACGAGACGGAGACCAATACGGAAGAAGATACGTCCCATAAAATTAAGATACTTTGTTGAATTGTAATTTTGTGTTTGTAATTCTATACATTTAATTAAGTTATTGTTATTGGTTTATTGTATGTAGTTATTGTTCGGGACGAATAATATTAAGGAGGGGGCAGTGTTGCGTCAGCGAGGTCACGTGACTAGTGTCACGCCACCTGCTTTCTAGAACTATCCCGTTTCTTCGGGAGTGCTCTAGCATTTACTAGACATATGTTTGTCTGGTATATATATTAGACGCTCACAACGTGACAGGATAAGGTGTGTGTAGGTAATGAGTAATTGAACTGCAGTCAGAGAGAGACGTATTGTTGAAGTCGAGCTTGTGAGACGTGAATTATAGTTTGTTATAGTGCGACTGTTGAAGTTGAGTGTATCGTAAAGTTGTATTCGGAAAGAATAAACCAGTTTTATTACGAAAGGACTTGTGTCGCTAGAGTTTCGTCGGAACGAAGTTACGGAAAATCAATTAACAAACGGAGACGTAACAATATCTTACTTGTTATTTTCTTTACCTTAACAGTAAGTGTAGCAAAATAAAAAAAATGTAGGGTAAAATTTAAAGTTGAAAAATAAGAAACAAATTCAAATTACCCCTTTTACTCTCTAGTATGACTGTTGATTCTTGCAGCCAAAGCAGGAAGATTTTTTAAACCTTCGTTCATTTAGGTTTATTGTTTTATAGCTACGCTTAGACCCTCTCAGAATATGCTAAAAGCCATTTCACAGCTGGACAACTTTGTGTAAACAAACAATCGAGTTACAAACATGATACAAACGTCTTACGAATATCTCTGTTGCTAGGATACTGATTATCATAAAAAAAATGTTTTACTTAATGATTTCATTTACGTTTTCTTATCTAACCTAATCAGTTCATAATCTCTACATTTTAGTTACTTTGACAGCAATAAATAAATAAAAAAGATATACAAAAACAAGAAGTTTGGTACTTAACTGTTTGGACTCGAGCTTTTTGTTTTCAACAGATGAAGTACTGTACGTAGGCTTGCTCTTTGTAATGATGCTGGTGGTCCGAATATTTTAAATATGGAAGTTGGAACCCAAAATATTGTTCATGCATAAAATATAAACTATATATATATATATATATATAAAGAAATAATCATCAGAAGATACTTGTAAGGAACAAAATTATGTTTCAGCTGGCTATGAGCGTTTCTATAAAAGAAGGATTAAATATCTAAATATTTATTTTGGAAATTAAGAAATTTAAACTTATGTAATATAAAACTGAATTACAAACTATGCTCTTATGCCACGTTTATTGACACACTCTGGTAATAAAGTTGTTTAACGAGATGTTAAAGGTAAAGCATGACCAGCACAGAATGGGGAACGTAACATGAGCACACATAACCTATGTATGAGCAGTTACAAGTGTAGGAAGGTATGTTTCATTGTTGTTATCAGTCTGCGTTACTGCTATTGATCCTCAGTACTTTGAGGCCACATATGACAGAAGAGCTACTATGATAAAACAGTAAAGGATCATATTGTTGCGTCAGTGAGGTCACGTGACTAGTGTCACGCCACCTATTTTCTAGAAATATCCTGTTTC
>NW_013671386.1:0-1620 GCF_000517525.1 Limulus polyphemus | reverse complement strand
GCTAAAGTTTCGTGGGAACGAAGTTACGGAAAATCAACTAACGAACGGAGACGTAACAATATGTATCAGCATGAAGACTGGGTGTGGCTTTGGCACATGCCAGCAGAATGAAAGAAGCTCTGTCTAGGTAGAGACTCACAATATGTTATTAATGTACAAGTTGCAGCCATAGTTTGTTTGTTATGGATTTCTCGCAAAGCTACACGAGGGCTATCTGCGCTTGCTGTCCCTAATTTAGCAGTGTAAGACTAGGGGAAAGGCAGCTAGCCATTACCGCCCATCTCCAACTCTTGGACTACTCTTTTACCAACGAATAGTGGGATTGACCGTCACATTTTAACGACCCCATGGCTGAAAGGGCGAGCATGTTTGGTAGAACGGGGATTCAAACCCGCGACTTGCAGATTGTGAGTCGAGTGGCCTAACCTCATGGCCATGCCGGGCCCTACAGCAATAGAGGTGTGCATGCAAAAGTGTGTAGTCCATGTCCAGACATTTCCAGTGAACCTCTTTTAAACTGGCTTGACCAGTATTCTGAGGTGGAGACTGATGAGAGTGCTGTCTTGGAGCACCCTGACTCAGCAGAGGAGAGCTGAGAGTATTTATGTGGCCATTCACAACGAGTCATACAAGAAAGTTTTGAATCTAGAGGAGAGAGATAGCTCCTACAGTCGGTTGAACAGTCGTAATCAATATGGGTGGGATTAACCATTATTATCAGCAGCTGGGACAGTCATGTGATTGAGAAATCAATGACTGAAAAGGTATTACAACTCTTGATATTATGATTACCACTCAAGTACCTATATTAAGGATGGGATTTTGGACTGAAAGAGTTTTGCAAGCCTTACTTTCTAAGCTATGGATATTGGATGATATCTGCTTGATAAACATGGATTATGATGGCTGATACTAGTAGAAATAACGAAGGATATTGGATGATATCTGCTTGATAAACATGGATTATGATGGCTGATACTCGTAGAAATAATGCCTAATGCATCAACAGTTTGCACAACCGAAGATGACAGCTAGATGTAAGAAAACTCAGTTTTTTAAAATAGCATTGCAACTTTTGCTTTCTGAGCTATCAGGTGACTTGTCTGTAGTAAAATATTGTCTGATGTGTCTCAAGAATCATTCACTTAATTCAGCTGAGTGGTGGAATTTCTACGGAGCATACCACATAGTCTTTACTAGATCTTTCCCTATACACCTGAAGAACATAAAACGTCTCCACATGCAGTGAGGAAGTTTTGTTCCTCTGAATGTATATTGATACATATTGTAGTGACAGCAAAAAATATTAATCTCAGAGAACTTTAGATGAAAAAAATTACTTTGGTTGAATTCAGTTGATTATTTCATGATGCCTGAAAAGAAATATATGTTGAGTTTGACAGCTCATAGATGGCAGCACATTACATGACTGCAGTTACCCAAACGTAACTTGAGAAAGTGATAATGGTATTTTGTATGGGGGCTGGTGACAATCTGTTTAAAGATACTAGTTAATATATGTGGGCCGGAATGGCCTGGTGGTTAAGGACCTCGACTCGCAATCTGAGAGTCGCGGGTTCGAATCCCCGTCCCGCTAAACATGCTCGCCTTTTCAGCCGT
>NW_013671385.1:58622-63434 GCF_000517525.1 Limulus polyphemus | reverse complement strand
AGTGAGTCATAAGTGTTTTGTGTTGAAGCATAGTTCATTTACACACTAGAATAGTGAGTCATAAGTGTTTTGTGTTGAAGCATAGTTCATTTACACACTAGAATAGTGAGTCATAAGTGTTTTGTGTAGCAGAATAGTTCATTTACACTCTAGAATAGTGAGTCATAAATGTTGTGTAGCAGCATAGATCATTTACACTAGAATAGTGAGTCATAAATGTTTTGTGTTGAAGAATAGATCATTTACACTAGAATAGTGAGTCATAAATGTTTTGTGTAGCAGAATAGATCATTTACACACTAGAATAGTGAGTCATAAGTGTTTTGTGTAGCAGAATAGATCATTTACACACTAGAATAGTGAATCATAAGTGTTTTGTGTAGCAGAATAGATCATTTACACACTAGAATAGTGAATCATAAGTGTTTTGTGTAGCAGCATAGTTCATTTACATTCTAGAATAGTGAGTCATAAATGTTTTGTGTTGCAGAATAGTTCATTTACACACTAGAATAGTGAGTCATAAATGTTTTGTGTAGCAGCATAGTTCATTTACACTCTAGAATAGTGAGTCATAAGTGTTTTGTGTAGCAGAATAGATCATTTACACACTAGAATAGTGAGTCATAAGTGTTTTGTGTAGCAGAATAGTTCATTTACACTCTAGAATAGTGAGTCATAAATGTTTTGTGTTGAAGCATAGTTCATTTATACTCTAGAATAGTGAGTCATAAATGTTTTGTGTAGCATAGTTCATTTACACACTAGAATAGTGAGTCATAAATGTTTTGTGTAGCAGAATAGATCATTTACACACTAGAATAGTGAGTCATAACAACCTAAACTGTTTTTAAAACACAAGTTTCTGTCCAATAATTTAACAACCTGAACTGTTTTTAAAACACAAGTTTCTGTCCAATAATTTTACTAAGTTCAATATATATATTTTTAGATAAATTATACTTTTGTAACATATTTTTTTGCAAATAAAATAGTACTGTGTTTAATATATAGTCAAATTAAAGTATCTCTAATATTACATTATAGCAGTTCTTACATTATATATATAGTCTCATGTTTTAAGACAACCAGCCAGATTTTTAAAGCTGTTTAATTAATTAGCTTTCCAATTGTATAATAGTTCATTGTAACCCCATATTTTAAAGCTAAACACGATATTGGTTTTAATTAAACGTGCGTGGTGTCAGTCAACTGATCTGACCCCGTATCGAAGAACTGTTGACTATGATTCCAAATTCGCTTTGTGTATTTACATAAAATGTACAAGTCTGTTATGCACACAAAAAAAATAAATTTGTTATAAAAGTTTATATTCTTAACTCCTTAAACCTGAACAGACGTTGCTAGCGCCTAGCCGAAAATTCCAATTTATCTATCGGATGGCGACATCAAATGTTCAACAGGGAGAGGTTTGAAGCTATTTACTCAACAATGCTTCATGTGGGTACCCCTGATGCTGAAGGAAAAAAACAAAAGTAAGAAAATTGAAATTTTATAAGGTATGGTGAAAATTATCATGAAATATTTCCAGCAGAATGTGCAAAAAATTACAGGTTTAAGGAGCTAGGATATGTCTGTGAATTGATGAGATCAGACTGACAAGTTGGAATACAAGGTGTGTCCATGTGAAGTATGTACATAACTTTTGTCGATGGTACAATTTACTAATTGTACTTGCGTAATCTCTAAAACCTCAAAAATGCATGTTTACAGTTTTTTCGCTAGCCCTATCTATCGTATCCAGTATTTACTGTCCTCTACCACGAACTATCACTAAATCAGCAATGTAAGGTAAGACGAATAGCTGATAACTCTGACATCAAATACACAATACCATGTTGAACAACACTCTGTAAAAGGTCATGGCATGCACACTTTGACCTATAGCCATGCACATGGGGTTAAGTGCAAACAACCGAGTCCTTTCTTTCTGTACACAGTAACAATAAATATTTAATAAGTTATAAAAGATATATGAAATGAGTAAGTATTACAAATAAAGCATTAACAAATATTTCTAATTAAATGAATATTGTCCTGTTTATTAATTGAATGTAAAAAGCCAATCACTAAAAAACGTTACCTAAGGTTTTAAAGGTTTAAGCTTCCACTTTTCAGCATTTACTGAGAAGTTTTGTTAAAAAAAATAATTTAGTAAAATACAAGATTAAATTACAATTAAACAGTCCACATAAATGTAAAAAATACAGTAGCAGGTTAGGTTTGAGTTTATTAATAATTAAAACTGATAACAAGAGAATTATGATGTGATGATGTCCAATTAAATAACACTAGCTAAATTAAAAAAAATTACTCTGATTTTCAGATCACTGTGAGTTATAAAGGATGATAAATATTTGAAATTAATGCTAGAAAACGAGCAACTTTTTGGCTACTGTTGCAGTTTTATTCGTAAAGGCACAATAAAAATTGTGCACGTTTTAGAAAGAAGATTCACAAATTCTTATTGTCAAGTATCAATACGCCCATTATATCTGCATTTTAGTCATTTATATTGTTAGCTTCTAAATAGAGAAGGTTACTATAATAGTGATCAACAAGAATATTTCACATTCCAGTGTTATACCAGTTTCAAGATCTCATTTCAACTGCATGACTAAGTACCAGAAATGGGGATAGCGAGACAGTAGTTTCAACTTTTTTGGTCAGTTGCCA
Source organism: Limulus polyphemus (assembly GCF_000517525.1). Lineage (NCBI taxonomy): Eukaryota > Metazoa > Arthropoda > Merostomata > Xiphosura > Limulidae > Limulus > Limulus polyphemus. The sequence goes on along the minus strand of NW_013671385.1, from coordinate 60,737 downwards.
AGGCAATTGGTACATGGGCCAACTCACTAAACATACAGTACAACCTCTGAAATGTAATTTTACCAGCAGCATGGTTAGAAATATTGTGCTCAAGTGGTTGCTCATTGGAGATAATATTAAAATAGAAATCACATGGAGTGGAGTTTTTTTTTCTATACACTCTTCTTTAATTTGTCCATAATTAACACAAATGTTAGGTCTACCAGTTTATAACGCTTCATTTAGCTTTTGATACGTAAACTGAAAATTAGGGAAATATAGACTTTGTTGATTGCTCACGGCCTAGATACACCAATTTCCTCTTAAATCAAGCATTTTGAAATAGTTAAAGTAAAAACCCTATTACTTGTAATTAAAATGAGTTTGACATTTAAATATATTTTAAAAGAATGACACAGAAGGTTTATTCATATAAATAGGATGAAATAATTATGACACAATTACAGTTAGTTGTAGAGAAGAATAACGGTGTTGCTAGTAGCAGCCCCACATTTGTTAGTTGTAACAAAAAAAAAGGTAGCAACCATTTGTTAGTGCCTTTAAAAATCAAGTTTTTTTCATTTATTTGTAAACTTTCACAGGAAGACTTTTGGGCTTGAAATTCATGCTTTTTTTCAGTTTTTTTTCTTAATATATCAAATCTTTGTAGTAACGTATATAAATAATAAATGAACTATGCTGCTACATAAAACATTTCACAAGTTTCTGTCCAATAATTTAACAACCTGAACTGTTTTTAAAACACAAGTTTCTGTCCAATAATTTAAAACACAAGCTTCTGTCCAATAATTTAACAACCTAAACTGTTTTTAAAACACAAGCTTCTGTCCAATAATTTAACAACCTAAACTGTTTTTAAAACACAAGTTTCTGTCCCATAATTTAACAACCTGAACCGTTTTTAAAACACAAATTTCTGTCCAACAATTTAACAACCTGAACTGTTCTTAAAAAGGTTCTTAAATTAAATGTTTTCAAGGAAATTTGTTTTATGTTTTTGATATTACTTTTTTTTCTTCTGATAAAACACATATGTTTCTAAAAACTTTTTTTTTCTATTTTAATTTTAAAAACAACAACACTATTTATGCTAGGTTTATTTTCATTCAGTTATATCCATCTGATGATACTTGGTAAATCCAGAAGAACATGTATACTATTAACACTGTTGTTGTTGTTGCTCTTTTTTATAAAATGTAATGGGTTTATAGTTAACATTCTGTTACTGTTGGTTATTATATCTTGTATCTGTGAAGGGGGATTTGTACTAGCATTGTTTCATCCCTTAGTGGGACAGTGGTATGTTTACATGCTAAAATCTGGGGTTCGATTCCTACAATGGCTTTGCACTAAAACAAACTAGCATTGTGTCACTATCTTTTAAGTCTATGAAAAGTTTATTACTCGTACAGGATTACTACTATTTTTTACTTCTTATTATGAGTTTACTGTACTATTAACAGTATATTAATACTTGGCTTTTCATATAGTTTTTATGATGAGTTTACTGTTAAGAATGTATTAATACTCTGCTTTACATACAGTTCTTATGATGAGTTTACTGTTAACAATGTATTAATACTCTGCTATACATACAGTTCTTATGATGAGTACACAACAGAAGTAAAGTCAGGTAGACTAGAGTGGAGCCCTGTCCACAACTCTGAGAAGTTCTGGAGAGAAAATGCTATAAGACTGAATGAAAAGAACTATGAACTACTAAAGTAAGTATGTGCGGGTTTATAAAAAAAAAAGAGGAGAGAAAACAAAAAGTTAAATGAAATATTGTTGTATTTGTGGAAAACGTTTTCTGATTTGAATTACCATTGTGAGTAAAAGTTAGTAGTTAGTAAAGTAAGTACACGTGTGTTCTAAAAGAAGAGTTAAACAGAATAGTTTAGTTTCTGTTTGAAATGTAACCTTGGAGAAAGTACTTGTCTTTCATTACTTGATGTTGTCTGTTTTTTACTGAGGTAAACCATTGCAATCTGAAAACATGGATCATTTGTATTTATGATTGGGATCTATCTCCTCAGTAGAACTTGGATTGATCAAGGAGTTTGCAAATATTGTTGTGTTTTGAACTACGGTCCTTTGAAATTACCTAGTTTATGT
>NW_013671385.1:56593-57620 GCF_000517525.1 Limulus polyphemus | reverse complement strand
CTATTCTAGTGTGTAAATGATCTATTCTGCTACACAAAACACTTATGACTCACTATTCTAGTGTGTAAATGAACTATTCTGCTACACAAAACACTTATGACTGAGTATTCAAATTCCAACTAATCCTCCTCTAACATTTAACTTCGTATTGTATACAATTTTTCTTTATTTTAATAAATAAATTCAATTATGTTCATAACAGTCCAAACACAGAATAAAAAAAATTCAACAACACCTTAAATCTTGCACACTAGCTAAAAGTTTCTCGTTCAAAAACTCGATATCTTCCATGACGTCGGGATCATCAAACTTTCTACCTTGGAGAATGTCGAGTTGCTTCAAAACTTTACATTGTACCATAGCTATAGCGTTGTCTTTGCTTACATCACTATCTTCAGGTTTTTCTATGAGATTCTAGGAGCATAATAAAAAGTACTTATATCAGAGCTCTCCATATCGTACGTGTTAATGTAAAAATGCATGTGTATTCGTTCCTCCTGGCAAGATGATACTCGTGTGACAACTGTGTCAGAAGAGCTGAAAAACAGAACTATGCATATCTATGCAATGCACGAGTTTGCTTGTCCAGCAAAAAGTATGGGGAAAACTTAAATAAACACTAATCTTCTTATTATAATGGACAAAGCATGTATGTCAGTATCTATGTATGTGACCAAAATTCCTGTGCCATCAACTGAATGGCAATACAAACAACAAATCCATAAAAAATTTCACACTTTGGATATTCAAGATTCAGACAATTAGAAAAATACTTGTGGTATGTGCAACAACCATTTCTTTATAATAGAACACAATTTTAGATAAAATTACTCTCCTCACAACAAGAATACGACTTTCACTAGGACTGTACGTGAGGGTTTGAATACATCTTTATTTATGTAATTTTTAAATGTAGTACTGAGTTCTTACAAAAACAGCAAACAGTACCACCTTTAATATATAAAAACATTACAGTTTATATAAAAAAAATACTGAATTCTGTACGTTGAATCATTTTGATGCAATG
>NW_013671385.1:51302-56583 GCF_000517525.1 Limulus polyphemus | reverse complement strand
CACTAATCTTCTTATTATAATGGACAAAGCATGTATGGCAGTACCTATGTATGTGACCAAAATTCCTGTGCCATCTACTGAATGACAACACAAAAAACAAATCTGTAAAATATTTCACACTTTGGATATTCAAGATTCAGACAATTAGAAAAATACTTGTGGTATGTGCAACAACCATTTCTTTATAATAGAACACAATTTTAGATACAATTACTCTCCTCACAACAAGAACACGACTTTCACTAGGACTGTACATGAGGGTTTGAATACATCTTTATTGATGTAATTTTTAAATGTAGTACCGAGTTCTTACAAAAACAGTACCACCTTTAATATATAAAAACATTACAGTTTATATCAGAAAATACTGAATTCTGTACGTTGAATCATTTTGATGCAATGAGTTGTGTATGACTAAAGATCACAATCCAAAAACTTTTCCCATCCAGTACTTCCCAGTAAAAAATATTTTTTTAGAAAATGTTCACTTTTACTAAAATTTTTTTTCAATGATATAGGAGTACTATGCTTAGTAATTACTAGCACAAACAGCCACCCATAGAGCAGCATTTCTGCTAGTTTAATAATAATAACGGCATATTCGAGTGTGAAATATGTCAGAAAAAATACATTAACTAATTTATATTTTGACATTTTCACTTGATATTTTAAAGCACGTTTGGTTAATATATAGATTTAATGTACTTGTAAAATCACCATCTTGTAAAAATATCTTTACTTGGAGTTTGAAAACATTCATGTATTTTTGAACAAAAATGGCTTCCTATATAACATTGTTGAAAATTTCATTATTTGAGTATAAGTCAACAATTACAAATAAATGAAACAGAACCATTCTACACAAACCCCTGTCAATAATACTGCCATATACTGGTAAACATACATTATAAGTACAAAATCAATTACATAAGCTTTTGCATACAGCTTATCCTAACACAGATTTAAGTTTTACTTAAACCTAAATGTATAACACAGGGCTTTTCAAGTTCAAAGATAAAATATCTAACATAGAGTTTAAACATAAATGTCCCATGTGTAATTCTAAGTATAATAAATAAACCACATGGCTATAAACACACACAGAAGAATATGCAAACATGGAAACCAACAACCAATCACGTACACTTAATCAGGATCTCAGTGTATGTCATAATATATCACAGTTCATTTATGGTTCTTGCAAGGGGAAGAGAAGAAAACGATTCTTTATAAAGGAGAAGCTTCCATTTACAAGATGAAAGAAACAGTTTCTGCAATCAATATGTTGTTGCAAAGGTCATTGCTAGAGCATAATGTGTGTATAGATGAATTAGAAACTACTTTTAAATAGCATGATACAACATAATAAAATAATATCATAACCCAATTTAACAGTTAAAGTGAGAAGTTTCAAAGACGAATTGAAAGATTTTACAATTTTAAATATTTTACATAGAATCTATATAAATATAATAGTGTTGTGTGTTGTATGTCCATGCAACTACTTCGCACGGTGTGGATGGATCTTCACCAAATTTGTCAAGAAGGTTTGTTGGGTCCAGAAGGAGATACATGCAAATGTGTGGATTCACATTTTGTGTTTTGCAGTTTTTGCATTTTTTACAATTACATATAAGGGAAACAACTTTTCATGTCCGTTAATCATGAATTTACATAACTTCTGTCCAAGGGACAGGTACTCTAGCTAGAGATAAATATGATTGCATGTTTTGTGTCCTGCCTTTCCACTGAAAAACTTTAATTCAAAACCAATTGCAAGTTAATATTTTGGTAAAAAGACAATAAAACTGTTTAATTCACTTAGTATATTATTATGAAACTAAGTGTAGCTTTATATTATGAAACTTACACACATTTTAACACGCCTACACTACATTCTAGCAAACTTACAATCTTTCACTTACATCAATTTACACACTATTTACCAAAGTATGTTACGAAGGCATATAGCTATTCCATAAAAGTAAATAAGGCAAGTCCTAAAAATATTTTGATGAACAAAATTCTCACTCGAAGGGTAGCCAAAATAATACGAGTAACCTTTTCCTTAACCGATTCACTAAGTATATCTGCTAAGATTGGAATTATGTTGAATCTGAAATGATAGAAAATAAACAAAGTTGTACATAATAAATTTAAAATCATTTCAATAAATTAATTTTTTTTCATGATACTTAAAATTTGGACTGTAAAAATGTCAAATAAAAAAACAGTATATGCAAATTTAGTCTAAAAATAAACTCTTTTCACTTTAACTTTGTTATCGTTAATCACATTTTAAAAATTACCTATTTAAAATATTCAAATCACTGGCACTTAAATAGAAAATTAGGTCTCTAAGGAATTTTAAACGTATATTGTATATTTTTATATGAACTTTTCTTATCAAATTAAAAACAAATTTTGTTCTTGTGAAAGCAATTCATAAAATGTTTTTACATTTTTTTCCGAAACTTGTAAATTGGTAAAACAATTTATGCATTTTGATGAATATTTCTTCTCATTTTTACACTTGTATATTTTTTTTTCTTACCTCAAACAGGCAAAAAATTGAGATCAATTAGTTTTAAAATACACAATTTTTTTTATACAAAACAAGCAATTTACAGCCCTTCCAAAGTACGTTTTTGAACAACTTTATTTAAGATAAACCTCATATGTATTTTTGTACATTTCCACAACAAGGAAAACACATTCTTACTTGTTCATCTTTTCTGCAAGATTTGTATTGAAGGTCATTACCCATATGCAGAAAACCAGTTGATACTGGATCTGAAAATTCACACGTCCAGCAAGGACAGTAACGAGCCTGTAAAACCACAAACATGTAAGTTAGGCCAAAAAAATGCTTTACAGGGCACATTTATACAAGTAATTTAATATATAGGGCAAAGTAACTGTCACTAAATTGAAGAATAAATTAGATTAATGAAAGCTTGATTTACACCTAAAGTACCCTTTAGGACAAATTAGACCAACAGTAACTTGTAAGAAAGAATAGGTTATCAATACTTTGTAGGGTAAGTGACAAATTGTAGCTTATGGAACAAATCAGATCAAATGCTAGTAACTTAAAAGATAAATTAGACCAACAGTAACTTGTGGAACATCAACAAAAGTAATTTGTGGGAATAATTAGGTCAATAACAGCTTGTGGGACAACAATAACAGTAGCTTGTGGGAATAATTAAATCAATAACAGCTTGTGAAACATCAACAAAAGTAATTTGTGGGAATAATTAGATCAATAACAGCTTGTGGGACAACAATAACAGTAGCTTGTGGGAATAATTAGATCAACAACAGCTTGTGGGACAACAATAACAGTAGCTTGTGGGACAACAATAACTGTAACTTGTGGGAATAATTAGATCAACAGTAGTTTGTGAGACAACAATTAGATCAACAGTAGTTTGTGTAACAACAATTAGATCAACAGTAGTTTGTGTAACAACAATTACATCAATAGTAGTTTGTGGAAAACAATAACAGTAGTTTGTGGGACAACAACAACAGTAGCTTGTGAGACAACAATTAGATCAACAACAGTTTGTGGGACAACAACAACAGTAGCTTGTGGGAAAACAATTAGATCAACAGCAGCTGGTGGGACAACAATAACAGTAGCTTGTTGGAGTAAGTAGATGAACAGCAGCTTGAAAAACATAAATACATTAAAAACTTAGATTTTGGGTTCAAATTAAGTTAACAGCTTGGAAGATAAATTAGACAACAACAAAGTGTAGGAACAATTACTTGTAAGAAAAATTAGGTCATCATATAGGCTATACCATATTTACAGTAGCCTGTGGAGCAAACTAAAATAGGATAAATTAAACTTATGATATCTTGGCTAATGGTTAAATATTCAATCTGCACTCACATTAAGACAAAATATATATATACCAAGAAACTGGTCATCTTTCTAGGACTGTGATATTCATATGACATTCATTCTTATCTATTAAACTGTTATTATATAGCATCATTGATGAATACATTTCACTTTTTGTTACAAAAACTGAGAGATTTAATAGATGAAAAAATTTCTTTCTTATATAAAAACCTAAACTTAATGTTTTTACATAGACAATGAATAAGCCTAGTTGAAATTGATATATTGAACTATGCTATGTTTCAAACTAAAATGTATTTTACTGAAAAGAAGACTAACTTTATACAATCTCTGGTAAATTCTTTGAATGCATAAACCTAGTTAAATTATATAACTTAAAATTTCAATACAAAAATGTGCAGCAAAGGCTCACGTAGAAATTCCATCAACAGCAATAAAGGCTAGTCTATATTCATCAATTCTGAGCATCATCTGAAGACACCTCGCAACAGACTGGATGTATTCGTTTGCCTGAAACACAAGACGTCATAGTGATATTCACTCAAACCAAACAATAATAGAATATTAGCAAATAATAAAGAGCTATTTTAAATGGAACACAGTTTATTTCTCACTCTGTCGCACCTTATCCATTTTAGTAGTTTTAAGGTGTGTGTGAACATAGAATACATCCCGAGATTAATCTTGCTGTTACAGAAGCACATGTGACAACACAAATAATCGTTTCCTATATAGCCAATAAAAAGTAGAATGTTTATAGATACATTTACAACCGTGTTTCCTACTTCAACTTATTTACAACACAAGTTATATTACACTTAGTATGGTGATCTATATATTCTGCAGTTACAGTGGAAAATAAAAAAAATTTACACACTGTAAGCCTGTTTTTGATGGTCCAATCCTTAACGGATTACGTATGTGCGAATTATTGACTTGCTCAAAAGATACTTAGTCTGTATGTGGTCTGTGTTAGCTTTTAAAATACATTTTTTATAACCAAACTGATTGTGAGTCCACAACTTTGTTGGTTGCAGGGTTTCTAATGATATACAAGTTGGACAAAAAATGTAAATATAATTACCATGAGTACTGCAATTAATCCCATTAATTACTGCTAGGATATATTTTACATAAAAAATGAGTCATATTGCCCAATTTATTTGGTCAGTTTTTTGCATTCATTGTTGTAACAGGCAGAACAAAATTATTAAACATGGTGCAATGAGAACCCTAATAGCAAAACGTAAAAAAACAAACTATAAGTAAACTCTGTGGTACTCACAATACCCCTGTTATATGGGGTTATGTTTAAAATTAATTCTACCATGAAGTCAAATAATAACAATCTTTAAATGCCATTACAGGTATTTTTTTTTAATGTCCAGATGTTAAAGTTTCTTA
>NW_013671385.1:45852-50394 GCF_000517525.1 Limulus polyphemus | reverse complement strand
CTAATTCATACAAACTATGGACTTAGTATTTTGACATCACAAACATCTAATTTGAACCAGTGCTGCATTCAACATATCATTGTGACACACAAAAATCAATGTTTAGCTGTGTTTTTTAATATTTACTTTTAAATTAAGAAATTGAGTAATGTATAGTTCTCAAATTTGAATTATACTTTACAGTTTGATACCAAACTTATTGATATAAATTCATGAAATAGTAGTTCAATGAAATTTTGAATGCGAGGCAACAAACGAGATGACATGGCCTTTCACCTGTGACCCATCTCAAAAGGGTTAACTGAATGTTTGTGGTGTCAGTTTATTAACCCTGTATTGGAGAATCAAGGTTAACTATCATTCCAAAATTACTATGCATATTTAAATTAAATGTGGCATGCTTTTAGTAAAACATACAAGTATGTTGTACACGAATATATAATTAGTAGAAAAGATAATTAGCCATCCCTAATTTCAAATTGATAGACTAGAGAGTATGCAGTAGTTAACAGCATCTACTGCCAACTATTGGGCTACTCTTATCTGACCAGATAATTGGGTTTTACTGTCACTCTTATAAAGCACCCATGGACCCAAAGTGCAGAGCACATTTTTGCAACATTCATATGTGAACCATAGATCCCTCAGATTCAGTCACGTATTCTAACCACTAGAGCATGTACAGCCTAGAGATGATTAAATTTTAGTTTCACTCTGAAAAGTATTTGGCAATTTTATGGACATGGTAGGTTAAAAAAAAGCTCAATAAACATTCTAAACAATCTTTTCAAAAAGTTATACTTGTAAGACTCCATTGTTTACTTTCATTTCCACAAATAATACCAATTAAAATATTAAGTTACATAAAAACAGCCAAAACCTAAGTATATTTAGTAAACATAATAAAAAAAAAGAGAAAGTACAGTTTCAATCCAATCTTACCGGCATTCGGAGCTGATCTTTCAGCCACGTTAGATAAAAATGAAGGTCTGAACCATCCATGAGCTCCCTACTCCAACAAGCTATTTTTGCTAGAATACGGCTTGTCTAAACAAGTGAAAGATGAAAACTAAGCTAAACATTTTGTGAAAACAGTGTTAATCAGTTGTAAGTAACACACAAAGTGCCATGTACATGTTTAAATAAAATCTTGTAACTTGTATTCAAACAACTTTCTACGTATTTCCGTCCTCAAATAAACTGTATAATTTGATGTATTTGCTCATTAATAACCATTCTCAACAGCACAGATGATACAATAATATGGTAAGTATAACTGTCAAGTTATATTTTGTGTATATTATTTTCTTTGTTTTATGCTTTGAAGATGTGCATAATGCTATTTTAATTGCACATATTTCATCAGAATGGACATATATATACATCTGAAGTTATTGAACTTGATTACACATCAACTGCTCACTATACAGCCAAATGGTCTTTACTACATGACAAAAACTATAATTTACATCACATTTTACTCATTATAAACAGTTGCAGGTTTACAGATGGTCCTAACATTGCAATATTTGAAACACTGTAATTGGTTATCTGTTATTCACAATACCAGTTCTAAATTCACAAGGTATAAAGATTCTAAGATAGTTTTAAGCCTATACTCAGGATCCTAAATGATCTAAAATGTAATTAACTAGAAACATCTTATGTTATATTGTAAAATAAATATACAATGGGAAGTTTATCTCGAATATAAACCAATTTTCTTCTTTCAGTAATTCTTTATGAAAAACTAGTGAACAACTTGTCAGTTTGTGACAAACATGCATCTTGATAATTTATCCTTCTTGCAACTTTTAACCCTTTTGCTGAGTAATTCAGATATATCTGAAAAAACATTTATACCCACTGATTGCAAAATTAAAATTTACCCCATGGCTACCAAAAACGTTTCCCTCTGGCGACCTGTATTTGAAACATTCGCCAAACCTGCATGCGTGCTGCCATCTGTGTTCTATGCCATGAAACCTGGATGTTTATATGCCTCATTACAAAATTGCCAACTTTACAGGAACACATATAGAATCTACATAAAGACAGATTCTTTATATCTTGGATATTGTTATCTAAATAATTGGTTTTATATTTTGTAATGATTTTGGCCTCTTAATGACTTAGTTTTGCCTATATTTATGCCATTTACTGGAGATCACTTTGCTTCTAATGCTATAATTTTCCTACACTAAAAATGTATTTCTGATAGGTAGTTACTTCCTCTTACATAAATAGCTATTCTCATTTAGTGCTGCCCTCTATATGCAAAAAAAGTTTTTACTACATGCCACATGTCCATAATCTCCCACTTAATTGAATTGACTGATTCCAATGTGTCTCTCATGCAAATCATCATACTTTCTTGATGCATGTGACTCCTTCTATTCAATTCTACCACTTTATCACTTCACTTTTTGGCAGAAAATGGAAGCACTGGTTTTCAGTGTGGAAGAGGTAAGTACATATCGGAAATACATTTTCAGTATAGGAAAATTATAACTTTCAATATGGTACATTAGCTTTTCTCACATAAATAGCTAGAATCCGACATTGAATAGGTGGAGGGACCGGTGTGAGGGAAAGAAAGAAGCATCCAAAGGATACTCATCAGGAGGAGATCTTTAGAATGAAAGATCTGATGTGAGAGACCACACCACTTCTGAACCAGGTATATTCTTTGCCCATCTCAGAAAAATGTCACATATATGGGTGGAAAAATGGAGGAGCAGATCCAATTGGGAGAGAACTATGGCAGGATAGGGAGCCAAAAATATAAAAGTGGGTAAGAATAAAAGGAGGTGCCCCTAGGTGTAGTGTGGCTAGGGCACGATGGACCATACACAGCAAGTCAACTACATCCAAAAACCATGCCACTGGGAACCAACATCCATGCGGTAGTAGGATGAGGATAATATCATTGGTAAGTAATGATATTATCCTCATCCTACTACCGCATGGATGTTGGTTCCCAGTGGCATGGTTTTTGGATTGTAATTGGGTAAGTCAACTACAATCCAAAATCCAGGCCACCAGGAACTGACATCCATGTGGGGATAGGAAAGAGGATCATACCATCTTCACCTCAAATTCAGGAGACCGGAGACAATTTATTACCCCCGATCCATGAACAGGGCACATGATAATATGAACAATTGATTGATTGATCCGAGAACCTGATATCCGGCATCCAAAATATGTCTACTTAATGTAAACCATTTCCCTCAAATTTGAAATTGACAGGAACTACTCCAAGGACAGTAACATTCTTGGAATAATAAGCATCGAGGGATAGCAGAAGGGGAAGACTCACAATAATCTGCACTGATGAAGTAACAAGAATATAAACAAGAGAGGTAATATAGACATTTGTAATACATGTGTGAGGACTTATGTTGATTGGTTGAACTCTAAATACAAAACCCAGCCACAGGGAATCGACATCCATAAGGGGGTAGGATGAGACTTCCCAATCAAAGGGTGAACTACAATTTTGACGGTTCACTCCCATTTGTTTTTGTTTCATAGTGGAGGATATCACATCATCTACACCAGTAGAACACCACCACCCTACTCTCAAATGAATGGTTTTAATAATCATTTCTATATGTTGTTAGTATTTCATTTACCAATTCAGGAGGATACCTCCTGGCCACAAAACCCTATCTTGAAAAGCAGCCCATATCAGTTTATTCAATACAAGGCACACAGGGGATAGGCAGCAATCCCCTTCTGCTTTACCCATGTAGTCCATGGATGAGTACAGTCCGGTATGGACAAATCTATCATGAGGATAAACCTACAAGTTATCTTGTGGAACACCCCATCTTCACAGTGTGCATTGTCTGGCCATGGAATGATAACAAGTAAGTCAACATGGCTTACAGTGCAGATTTGAATGGTTAAAGAATACCTGGTCAGGCACCACTTGCCACAGAGAGGGATTCAGAAAGAAAAAGAGGGACATGCCCTTGAAAAAGAAGAATTATAGATACTAAAAGGTAACTGACTTAGTCACAGTCTTATGAAAGAGTAGAGGATGGCAACAGGTGGATAACGGTACCCTGACAAGGAAGAAACAGCTACTCAAAGCAGAGAATGGGAGATGAACGTATGAGATTTAGACCCATAAGTACCTCCAAAGGACAGCAGGGTAGACATGCAGAGAAAAAGGAATGTGCATGATCAGAATGAAGACACCAGGAAGTGATGATGGGAAGAAAGAGGCAAGAAATAAAAGGCCAATTGAATCACAATCTAAACCCAATGGGTAAAGGAGGAAGGGAAAAAATCACAGACAAAGAAGTGAAGTAAGGCAAGGAGATGTGGGAAATGGATTTAACAGAAAGAAGCATTGAAAACAATGAAGCAACCCACAAAATGTACTGGACAGAGAAAGTCTTTTGGATCCCCCTGAGAAAAAATGTGGAAAATGGTAAGAAATGAAAAAGTTGAAAGAAATATACCACATGAGCCACTAAAATGTAGGTTAAAAAAGTCGAACCAGAACAAAAGAAACAAATCAAGCCGAAC
>NW_013671385.1:32262-44945 GCF_000517525.1 Limulus polyphemus | reverse complement strand
AAGAAACAAATCAAGCCGAAACAGATGAGAAAAACAAACCAGTGCAGGCCAGGTAAGATTAATCAGAAAGACCTGAACCAGAGTGACATGGATGCACAGAATTTTGGGGTAGAAGACTGATGGAATGAGAAAAAACTAATGTAAACCCATCTGAACTTAACGACAGCCAAGGCAAATCAATGAGGAATCAGAGACAAAAGAGGTAACTAACTGGGAAGTGATAAGAGATTTAAAAACTGCACATGGAAGAGCACCGCACAGGAGGCAGGACCACCTAAAATCAGGAGGAGCGAGAGGTCACTCCTTGGATGAAAGTGTCAGGATTGGAAAATCAATTAGCAATGAGGACAAAGCACCTGGAACACGACCCACTAGGAGATGGATGTCAAGTGTGTGGGTTAAAAAAAAGGAAATCTACTGTTTACCTCAAAGGGAACAAGAAGGAGTGTCCCCTTGGTGAGTGATATAAGCCGCTAATGTCAAAAAGTCAAAATGAAACAGGATCATTCAAACCAGAGAAGAAGATGAGTGTTTTACCTTGGACTGGCAGAAGTGACTGGATGTGAAGGGGATAAGACCTTTCGACTGGAGACCATTATCATGAAGCCTTCTACTTATAGAACCACACACACCCCCACCTTTAGAGATGAGCATCAGAGAACAGAAACAATCCAGAAGAGGGGAAGGAAATGGTAAACCCAATGTTGTGAGGGATATATTGAACTATCAATGCATATAGACAAAGAGGGAAGAGAAAAACCCAAAGTAAAGGCTCAGGTAAAAGAAAACACCTTTGAATGCATTCAAGGAGGAAAATGGATGATACCAATGGAGGGGATGTTTAAAAATACACACCACAAAGAGACTAGAATTTGAAGTATGCAACAGGAACAATTTATCCAAATGGTAAATCCAACTACACAAGTCAACTATGGAAGGAGTAGAAGAGTATGTTAAGACTACCTCTGTTTGAAATGAGCTAACTGAAGCTAGACATCCAATGAATGGTGTTGGTAAGTTGCCCAAGTAACATAAAATCAGGAAGAAAATCTGCCTGATGGTAAGCTAAGGCAAAAAGAATTAAAGACTGTATAGGGTGAGGCTTTCAAGTACCCAATCTCAAAAGAGAGACAAAAAGATCATCAAGAAACAATGTCATGAGAAGGGGAATATACTGTGAAATGTGTCTAAAAAAATAACAACTGAGATAGGCCTAGCAAATTCTGCAGCAGAGGCCTGGAAGGCAATCCATGAGAAGGTGGAGGAAAACTGACAAAATATAGGTTATCTGAAAATGGGTTTAGCCATTATAGGAGAAAGCGAGCAATATTGGAAGCAGGTACCATGCACCCCGGCCCCAAGGGGCCCATACAAAGGAAATGAATGGTAAGAAAAATAAATTATAAATTAAACAAAATGAATGGTAAGAAGTATAAATTATAAATTAAACAAAATTAATGGTAAGAAGTATAAATTATAAATTACACAAAATTAATGGTAAGAAGTATAAATTATAAATTAAACAAAATTAATGGTAAGAAGAAATTATCAATTAAACTAAATTAATGATAAGAAATTATACATTAAACGAAATGAATGGTAAGAAGTATAAATTATAAAGAAAGATGAAAATGAAATAGTCAATATAGTGTAGTGAAATAAACATATGTTTGTGATGTCGTGTGTTGAAGAAAATATATTTAACCTAACTATCAATTAACCTTTTATCACAACCATGAGTAAACCAAAAATAACACTCTTATTATGCCTAATCAAACAAGATATTTTACCTAATTATCGATGAATCCGGAAGTAGAACTACAGATAAACTGAAAATAACAAACACTGGGGAAGCCTAATTGAACAATACAGAACAAAGGATATCACTAGGCACTAAAATAAAAACTTAACAGAACAATAAGTAGGTACAATACTGGGAGAAGTTTGTATGGATCCCAGCTCAAGGTTCCACACAAATCAAGTGAAGAAGGATAACAGCGAAGTAATAACAAAAATGAAATAGACGTGGTTGTATGAGACTTAACGTATGGAAGAAAAAACAATATAGTTAAACTAGTGATTGATATACAATTATAATGAATTACAGGTAATATTAAAATAACAGACCATGGTAAGCCTAAATGAATGGTATAGGAGAAAAGATACAACTAAGACTAACTGCCAATCTTAATTTGACTACGAGTATTAAGAAGATGCATTCACAAGCTCAACTGTCCATAAAATAAATATCACACACAGCCTATACACACTTTATCCTAAGTCATGTTACTAGTAAAGATGCATTCACAAGCTGAACTGTCCATAAGTTAAATATCACACACAGACTATACACACTTTATCCTAAGTCATGCTACTAGTAAAGATGTATTCACAAGCTCAACTGTCCATAAGTTAAATATCACACACTACAGAAATACTTCGCTATATAGACTTTACTGATATATGAAAATGTGCAACAATCCCCACTACAAGTAGTGTTTACATAGCAAAACATTTCCCCCTTTCAGGGGTATGTTTTAAATAAAACGTTTTGAGAAATTATAAAGAATTATGGGACATTTGTGGTATGAATTGGTAATATGGAAAAATCATAAATCATTTCAGTTACCAAATGTATCCACAATTTTCTATCATTTTATGTATGAGAATAACTACTAACTATTAAATGTTTAGTTCATACCATGTTCATTATAAAACCATCATGTCTATTCAAAAGGTTTAGAAAAGGGCTCCAGACAGTTTCTCGTTTCTTCTTTGAATATTCCTTGAAAATTTCCACTCTCGATTTATCTTCCTGTTGAAAGAAAAATTGTCTACAAACAATTGCAAAATACTGTAATCTTTCATCTAACACTAAAAATAACTATTTACAAAATAATTTGTGTGACGAACTCAAACCAAAACAGGGTGTAGTAATTATAATGTGCAATATATTCTTTATTTATCGTAATAAGTAGGAAAATAAGGAAACATGCATAACTTACCTGTAACATATCATCAATCATTATCAAGATGTACTGAATAGTTTGATCTTTTGAAATATGGCCAAGTAAGTTTAGAAATGTTCTAGCACACTGTGCTCGCTGACTACACAAAATGGTTTCTCTTTGTTCTGGAGTGGATGCATCAAATGCCACAACAAAATTGTAATCCTCCTGACTAATCATCTGGCTCCTACAAGAAACAAAAATAAAATAAATAAAATTAGTAGACAAAATATTCTCCCATAAAAACAGACTTCCGTCTTTTTATTGTTTGATAAATGACTTTACTTGATAAATCAATGTTTAGCCAATACTGCAATAAAGAAAATTTAATTTGTTAAAAAAATGAAAGTATGTCAGTTTCTTCACTTCACATTTGTAAAGGTGTTTTCATTTCTTAGTTAATAAGGTTTTGAAAACTTAATCTTTGTCACATGGAATTCTGTGTTATAATCAACTTAGTTGTTAGGTTCATAAGAATATTCTAATCAGAGTTTATTTCATACTTTTCTCATAACTTAAATATGATCATTTAAAAAATAATTTGTATTCTTCACATATAAACAATTTCTTAAGACTACAAGCTTAAACATGTTTATTTTATCATACAAAAATTATAAACTACACTTTAACTTAACCTTATAATACTTCTGGGACTCTATTATGAAAGTAAATACTTATCGAGTTGCTAATGTGTTACAATGTACATCATGGCAAAATGTGTCAAGTATGTTAATAATATAAGTAAAAATGCTTCTTAACTGGCCAGTTCTAAAGGCCTTTGCACAAAATTGCAATAAGTTAAACTTTCAAACACAGAATATGTGTATTGTATCCTCACTCCCTCTAATACAGCTCCAGAACTCACAAAATGTGTGAAGATAAACCTACAATAAAACTTTAGTCAACCTGATTCTAGTTAAATTATACCATTTTAAGAAATCTGCAAGATATAAATCCATCCTCTGATCCAAGGGAAAGTTAAGTTTTAAAATTATTATTATTGGTTATGAGTAAAACTCACTATTTACATGGTGAATTAGTTACGTAGAGAAAAAGATACTTTCATGAAAAAAAAACAATACCTAACCCAGCAGATTACATAGAGACACGGTAACAGGTGGAAGGTGGAGACACGATAACAGGTGGAAAGGTGGAGACACGATAACAGGTGGAAAGGTGGAGACACGATAACAGGTGGAAGGTGGAGACACGATAACAGGTGGAAGGTGGAGACATGGTAACAGGTGGAAAGTGGAGACATGGTAACAGGTGGAAGGTGGAGACACGGTAACAGATGGAAGGTGGAGACAAGGTAACAGGAGGAAGGTGGAGACACAGTAACAGGTGGAAAGTGCCATTGAAAGAAATTTCTACACAATAGTTATATCCTTCTTTATAAAAAATCATAACATGAAAAAAAGAAAAATCATCAGCCTAACGCAAGACACGAACTCCCCGCCAACTAAAGCCTGTGTTCCCCCAGAAGACATTGTCAATCGCATGATCTGGGGACTAGTGTCAGAGCTATTATATACTATCGTGGTCATCTGCCATATTAAATCTGAGTTTCATATGAACAAATTAGAATTTGGAAAACAGAATATTTCTAAAACAAACCAGTAGAAACAATGGAAATCAAACACAAGAAGTTGAAAGTGATAAAAATTTGTGATCAACCACAATCAAAATTTTGTAGTCACATGGGGAGTGAGTTAAAACATACGTCTACACACTAGAATGCCAGTCGAGAAAGTGGGGATTGTGCTAAAATAGCAGACGGAGCTACCTGCACTAGTATAAATGGCACAGTATCATTGGTGGAGAGAAGCCACATGATCAGCACGTTCTGAAATGTCACAAAAATAAGGGGGTATAAAAGACTGGTGTATTGTTAGTGATAAAATTTTAGCAAGGTCAAGATAGCCGAGTGAGCGGAGGTAGTACTGTTTCAGAATTAGGAAATTAAGTTGAGAAATTAGACACTTTCAATGGCACAACATAACCGTTTGGCAAACAGAAGAAAACTCGTACATACTTTATAGTAACATGGCCTGAATCATAATCAAACTCCCAAACATGTCAATAATGAATAAATAAATAAGGCAAGCATTTCATAATAGTGGTGAATATACTGTATTTATAATGCACATAACTGGTAACATTTGTAACTACATTCACCTTATCATGGTGCTAAATCTTCCTTTCACATATAGGTGGGAACATTTCATTACTCAAGGCATGTAGCTCAATACAGAACAATGATGAAGGGAGAATATCAAAGGGAGAAAGTGAATAATAATATATTAATTGATAGAAGTAATGCAATTCTAGCAGTGCACAGCTAGATCTATTGAAGAGTATATGAATCGCAGCTGAATCAATAAATATTCTTATAAAGTAAAAAAACTATATAAATTCTAAAATTTTTACTTATGTATCAGAGTTTAAAAAGATTGAGAATAAAATGACGGTAAAAAGACACAAAAAGTTGGAACAACACATACTTATTTTTCGCGTAAATTAAAGAATGCTTACTGTAAGTATGACTGCCAGTTGACTCGCTGAGATCGAATGTCATTAGCTCTCTGCTGCAGTACACTTGTTGCAGCTAAAACACCTATGAAAATTATAGGTATTTAGCATAAAAAATAAATATAAAGAAAAGAAAGTAATATATGTATATATATTACTACTTTGTGAGATAAAGTTTGTTAACCACATGTGAAAACAGGAGAATAAGTTACCCTAAATTTAGTTTTAATCCAACAATAAGGTATTTTCCTTATGAGATGAATAAGTTGTTATTATGTGAAATACAGCAGTTCAAGTTTTTGTACCAGAGATGTAAAATTAATGGCGACTTCACCCTATAATCTGGAGTTCATTGTACAGAAATTGACTGTTTTGGTCATCACAATATCTGGCAATCAATAAAAGATGATAAAATTGCCTTTCAACAACACTTTAATAACAGAGCTTTCAAACATTACAACTTCTGTGTTTATCAATTCACTCCTTGCACCAAAAAGGTTTTAGTGGAAGTCCACTGCCTTTTGTAAAATAACCCATAGAAGACCTGATTTCAGTGCTAAACTAGTCAATACATACAAGTAAAATGTTTAAAAATCATGTTTACCCTAGTTTCAGTTGCAAGTGTTGGGTAGGAAAGCGTGAAAACATTGTAGATGCAGTCTGGATGAGGTTCCTGTTGAAGTTAAGATGAGCAGAAAGAGAGGTTACTGTACTGGCCCTAATTAATGCCCCTGGGGACATTGCAAACTGTAAAGGGGTGGGGCACTAATTATAGTATTCGTGCAGTTCCCAATTATATTTTTCACATGCACTTTGTCGCTTTCAATACTAATAAGTGTTTTTATTTTTTTTCAAATCATAAATATGGTAATAAAAGTCAATTTTATGTTGGATTACTATTGCTACCACACAAGGTAATTATGAATAATTAATTGTGAAAGGATAGTCACATATTATGTTACTGATGGTGAATAAACAACTTTATATAAAGTCCTATCAATATTTATTGTTGTTTCTACTAAGTGTTATGAACATGTTGAAAGCCATTCTTACAGCACATATCAAGATTACAATGGAATGACTCTGAGCTAAGGTAGCTAACCTGGCTATGGGAAGTTTTCAACAACACCAAAACAACATTTTGGGAGTCTAATTATATTTTCTAAAACAATAGATCAAATACTAAAGTTATTTAAAAAAAAAGAAAGACAATTTTTGAGAAATTAATTAATCAGATTTTTCTCTTGTTCAAAGTTGCCACTAAAATATGGAAATTTCTGTATGATCAAATCATGATTCTTAGGGTTAGAAAATATTACTAGTAAGATTACACAGTTGTAATTTACTTTCAAACACTTCCATGATGGTATGAAAACTGCAATGTTTTAGAATGTATTCCAAACAGTATTATTGTTGAGTGTTCAATATTTATTCAAAACCATTATTTTTACTGTTTAAAAGTTTATAATAAAATATTGCTACTGACTTGACATGCTTTACACATGTAACAAACCATTTGATCAGTTAATGTATAAAATACTAAATACAGTATTAACTGATAAGACATTAAAAATCTCAAATATAGAAGTCACTTTGAAGCTGCTTTTGATAAGTCAGAATAGCAGTTTTAACGGTCAATATGTAAAATTTATGGTTAATAAATAAGATACCAAAGTTTGTGCACACTGATTACACACATTCAAATTCAAACAGTACTCTAAAGTTACTTTTATTAAATTTCCCCTTTAAAATCTATTAAGTAAGAACATGTGCATTTGCCCTTATATATTTTTAATTTGGAGGTTACGAGGCAGGAGTTAGCTTTAATTGATCAGTCAGCCAAGATAAAGGGCATGCCAAAAAAATGTGGGAAATTTCTATCTGAGAAGTAGATTCATGAGAGATTAGAGAGAAATGGGATAAAATTACAGATAAGCATTTAAGGTTTAGAAAATTAAATTTATAGTCAAGAAGGAAGATTTAAGGAGTGGACTGCAAGAGTTAAGAAGAAAACTTGGATATCAAACAGCTTATGAAGAACAGTTGGTACATAATGTTAAAAGTAACAGTAAAGATTTCCTCGGATATGTTATAGATAAGCAGAATGTGAGAACAGGAAATGAATCTCTTAAAGATTATGTGAGAGTATTAGTTCGTGACTATGAGGTAATTGAACTTTTAAACATTTTTCTCATCAGTTTTTAGTGATGTTGTTGGATTTCAATTTGGAGGAAATGTTTTGGGAATGTTTGTTTGTTTTTGAATTTTGCGCAAAGCTACACAAGGGCTATCTACACTAGCCATCCCTAATTTAGTAGTGTAAGACTAGAGGAAAGGCAGCTACTCATCACCACCCACTGCTAACTCTTGGGCTATTCTTTTACCAATGAATAGTGGGATTGACCGTCACATTATAATGCCCCCACGGCCGAAAGGGTGAACATGTTTGGTGGGACGGGGATTCGAACCCGCGACCCTCAGATTGTGAGTCAAGGGCCCTAACCACCTGGCTATGCCGGGCCTATTTTTTTGGGAATGTGTATGATATAAATTCTAATCCAGAGTCTGTTAGAAAAAAACTTGATACTTTTAAACTAGATATAGCATGTACACTAGAGTTTAAAATGAGGTCATAGACTAGATTTCTCAGAGACTAACTTTCATGCTTGGTAGGTCATTAAACACATTTCTGAAGTTGGAATGTAATACTGCAATTTTTAAAGGGGAGGAAATAAACACTGTGATCTGGATAAGGGTTAATAAGTGGATTTGGTTTGCTTTGATTTTTCAAAAGTTTTTGGTAAGATGATATAAAAAAAATTACATCAAGATGAGTAGGAGATATGTTAATTAAATTGGTTAGGTTTGAATTTTGCACAAAGCTACCCATGGGCTATCCAGACCAGCCATCCCTAATTTAGCAGTGATAGAGTAGAAGGAAGTCAACAAGTAAACACTGCTCACTGTTAACTCTTGGGCTATTCTCTTACCAACAAACAGTAGGTTTGACTGTCATATGGCAAGAATCTTTGGTGACAGTGATTTGAACCCACAACCTGCAGATTGAGAGTCAAGCATTAAATGCTTTAATTGATATAAATTTCATTTTATAAAAAATATATATTTTTTTTAAATTCTGACCACAGACTCTCGTTTGAGAAATGCTGTTCTTTCTGTTATGTTAAACTGCCCTTGGGAATAAAAGAAAAATGATGGATTTTCTTTAAGTTAACCAATAAACCAGATGTTGAATGTTTGCTTGAAGTCTCACCATTTTCATTCATTGGCCTTCACTCAGTGTCAAAGTAGATAACTGATATAAATGTGAGACACTAACTTAACTTTTATATTCATTCTCTACTTTACTAATACTAATATAATTAATTCAACTTGATAACTTGCAATATTCAAAAAATTAATATACATCAAACTCAGTGCATAACATAAAATAACTATCCTCTGTATCTATATTATACATATTAAAGATTAATGATACAAAAAACTTCCAAAACGAAATTTTCTGACCTTATTTTAACTTTTAGTTAGACTGTACACATAATACTAACAGAAGTAAAACTAAAATTACAATAGAAATATGTTAGTAAGTTTAACTTTAATGCCTACTGGGCATAGTTAAGTCCGAAACAAATTTAATATACGAGTCTTTTTGATGATTATGGGGAAAAAAAGCTACATACCTCCCTTTTCAATGTCATCTGGGAGGGATGAGAGCACAGAATTAATTTTTGAGGAGACTATTGTCAGATCCGTCATGGTTGGCTTTTTAAGTTTTATCAGAAGCACCAAGCCTATATTTATATATATTATATTTATAGCGCCGTAGTGAGGTTGGTATTATTAGTATAATCTGAATCAAACCTTTTCTTATTTTATAATCACCTTAAATTAACAAGAAGTTCTAACGCAAAGATGTGGGTCTAAAGTGGAAAAACGAAGTTAAAATAGCATGAAAACTGGCTTTAGTATTTCCGTACTCTTTTTTTAATTTCTTAAATAAATCATGTGATTATGCGTTAATGTTTACCGTCTATCAGTACCAACGCTCCTGCCATCTACTTGCTTAAAGTTATACTGTAAAATTTATTTTTCCTAACTCCTATTCCCTTGTGGCTCAGCAGTAAGCCTCAAGGCTTATAACACTAAAAATAAGGTTTCGATACGGGCGCTGGGCAAAGCACAAATATCCACTGGGTGTCTTTGTGCTTAACAAACTAATATAAGGCAGCCTGATATTAAATACTTATAAATTTCGTATATTGGTGGTTTAATTAAAGTTCTATTTGTACAAATAAATACTTAAATAGAATAACAATTCTTGCACAAAAATTTATTAGTGTTACCACATTCTTTATATAAGAATTCATAACTAGTTGTGATTCTATATGAATTAAGATATTGAAAATGTTTACTTTAAAAAATATTGATATTTACAGTTTTAAAACTTGAAATACAAACCAGTAATGTTTTTATGGTAAACTTTGCAGCTTGTTATGTAGTTATGGACTAAAGTGTGTAAAAAGCAAGTTTATGATCTTGCTATTGTTCTGTGGTGAATCAAATACTATTGTGTTTACTATTAAGATAATTCAAGAATTGGTGAACACGATCAAGATCTAAAAGGCACTAAAACAGTATTCTATATAACCTCGAGACACCATGAACATTCCCAGTTGATCAGTGGCTCATCGAAAAATTTGAGATTTTTTTTAAAACACTATTTAAATGTAGTGCCAAATTCCCTGTTAACAGTTAGTAGCGTGGCACAGATGTAGCTTGGTTAAGCGATAAACCAGTAATTACGCTTTTCAAATTATTTTTGGAGGAATTAGTTTCAATTAATGCAACTTTACGGTCCTATTTACTAAGACTGATAATAAATGTAATAAACGTTGGACTTCTAAATGAAAAACCTACACAGTATATTTTGGTTTAATTTGTAAATTTTACGAATATTACTAGTACATATTATAGGCTATGTAGCATTAAGCGCAGTACTCAGTTCAGCAGGTTCAAGAACCCCCTAATTTCAACAGAGGGCCGGTATAAAAGTAATTTTCCTAGGCCGTTTTTAATCGTCAATCTATCTCTGTCTATAAACATTTATCCAACCATTGTTTTTCATAAAAACGAAGAACAAAATATTAGCTAAAATAAGGGGGTAATCTAGATCCCATCGATCTGATTATAAAGATTGTCATTAAACAAGAGATGAGGTTCATTTGTGGCTAAAATTCGTTAATTACAAAAATACAAATTTTGGAACGTACACTTCAATTAAATTATTGTTATTAATTAAGCTCTAAACTGTATTGTTTCTTGCAAAGTGGACAAATACGAACCTCTCAATGACAGAAAATATGCTGCTAATACCATTATCGGTCACGGTGGACCCTAGGGTCGTGGAGAGTCTGAATATTAGTTGCTATTGGAACTCATCATTTTTTAGAGTGGGAATTGTGACCAAATGTTCATTCAAACATAGGCATCCCTGAACACTAACAAAACACCATTCTTGACGTTGTCAGTGTTTCCTCCACTTGTTTGCCAATACTATGTTGAAGATGCTTTTTTCTCTAAATGGTCAAAGAACCTTGTTTATGTTGTAAACCAAATCTCTCTCTCCTGGCATTCAAGGGTATGGCCAAAGAAAAGTACGACTGTTTTCCTAATCATTTCAAGTAGGTCACTACTTGGAATGATTGGTTTCAAATGCTGAGCCTAGACAGTCCAGTAATTGAATCGATTAAGAATTTGTATAAATAGTGAGACATTGACAGCTCTTTTTTGAACATGCAACAGCTAGTCAGATAAAGAAACAACATGTCTTCTCCAATGATCACCTGAGTTGCAATTGACGACCTCCTGATCTTAACTGAATGACCAGCTTTAAATATAGTGCATTAACTTAAAAAAGCAGTTATTGGAAGCAAGTAGTGTTGCTTGTGAACTAAAAGGCGTTGTGAATTTACCTTGTAAGCTATCGAGCAGAGTTATGTTCAGAAATGTGTTGGTGCAACATCGTTTGATAACTGCTCGATTAATACAACCGTTGCTGTTCGTCAACATAATAGTTAAAAATACTGATAATTTATACAACTTTATATGATAAGTTGGATTTCAAAAGTTGGATTTGAAGAGGTTTTTTAACTTAATTTCTGAGATTTATGTTTGATATTATGCAATAATTACTCAAACTAGTTATGGAATATTGGAAGAATTTCAGACTTTGCAATACACATGCAATATCTAGAACGTTTATAATTGGTTGGATTGGAAATAAACGCACGGATTTCTAATACATCTGAAGGTTGAAAGAACTATGTGATCTTGCTATCTGAAACTCAGGTGAAATTTTGTATTGAACATATACATGATGATCATGCGAGAAACCAGTAGAAATGGCTTGTGTGTATGTTTCTATATGAACAAAAGCTTCAGTTGCCTTTAAACATAAGTATGTGAGACCTGCACGTGACTTTCACAAGTACAGTAAGGGAATTATGCCCTTAATTAGCACAGGGTACAAATCAAGCTATGATATATCTTATTTCAGTAATTTTTGTCTGTATTTATGTTCATATGACGCCAATTGCGGCGATTAGATTGACTCATGAGTGGCAGTGCAATATTGAGATAACTCATCTATTCCTATTTGTGGTTGTCTTGAACCATGAATGTACGTTACTGTTAAACACTGTACTGATCCTTTGTCAGTTTGAAAATGTACTTATGTATACTTTACCAAATAGCACGAATATTAATCTAAGCTGAAGGAAGTTTAACTGAAAAATCATATTTATACTCAATTCTACCTACAGTTACGATGAATCTACTGACTCCAAGAGAGAGTTGAGTTAAATATTCTGTAGATAGCAGTAAGTACCGGGTAGTATCAGGTAAGTTGCTATAGTTACTGTGTATAAGTCTTGAGGCAGGTTGCCTGACATTAAATGTAAACATGATAATATATATGATGTAATTATACACAGATATGGCAATATACGAATTTAATATATGCATTTGTGGTGTTACACACTGTCATGATAGTGTTACGTCTCTGTTCGTTTGATAATTTCCCGTAAAATTTCTTTCCGAGGAACTTCAGCGATACAAGCCCTTTCT
>NW_013671385.1:29943-31711 GCF_000517525.1 Limulus polyphemus | reverse complement strand
TAAAAGACTGTTTCGTTCAGATAGTATTGATTAATTTATTTTTGTGAGTGAATATTTTTATTATTGTTCAGTTTTTGTTATAATAAGAGTTAAAAGCAGATGAATGTAGGAAGTTTTGTTAATAATTCATTGACGTTGAGAATATAAATGATGATGATATAAATAGTGTGAGACGAGCGGGAAGCAGCAGACAGACATAAGAAGACAGATAATAGCGAAAGAGAATAAAGTTGGCGTGAAGTTAAGTACCGAAGATGTTATAGGCCTAACATTTAATATTGTTGCGTCAGCGAAGTCACGTGAATATTGTCACGCCACCTATTTTCTAGAAGTATCTTGTTCCTTCGTGAATGCCCTAGCATTTACTAGATATATGTTTGTCTGGTATATAAATAAGACGCTCACAACGTGACGGAATAATGTGTGTGTAGACAGTTAGTAATTGATCTGCAGTCAGAGAGTATTATTGAAATTGAGCACGTTCATTGTTATAGCGTTTGTTTTAGCGCGATTGTTGAAATTAAGTGTATCGTAAAGTTATATTCGGAAAGAACAAACCAGTTTTATTAAGTAAGGACTTGTGTCGCTAAAGTTTCGTCTGAACGAACTTACGGAAAATTAATTAACAAACGGAAACGTAACAATATGTTAGAGTGAAACGAACAGTAGAAAAGAAGATAAGAGATGTAATTTTATTCCGTCAAAGCGTAGTTCTGAAGTAATTGAATCAGCATGAGTGCACTTTGACAAAAGGAACAGAGGATCTTCAAAAGAAAGAAGACCAAATGATTACAGCAACTCGCGCCACAATTGTAAGTGAATCACAGAGAATACTAGTGCGATAGAAATAGAGAAGATAGTTCTGCTTGTCAACTGAAACTGAAGGTAACTGAATAGGCCTAAGTGGATATTTGACAAGAAGGAGAGAACTACATATGTAGTATTAATGATATGTCCATAATATGTATAGTGTTGAAGAATTTATTGTACGTACTTTAACTTGTTCTGAATATATATATATTATTTAGAAAACAGGTGAAGTGCGTGATGTTTATTCATCGTCAAATTTATCGCTAACAAGTCTCAGACACCAACTGTAGAAGAATCCTAAGCTCAACAACAACATAGTATATATTTATACTATTAAGAAATATAACTAAAAGTCTTTTTATTTTGATAATTGATAAAGAACAGATTTTTTAATTTTGAAGCACACGTGTGCAAACATTGTATTGAGCCATTCACAAGTGTATTACACCAGTAAATCAATTAGAAAAATAACACGAACGTCAAGCAACAAGTGAATTTAATTTAAAAGTTTACTATGAACGTTAAGGCACTGTTACATGAAATAAACTGATTAACGGCTGTGGCGTATCGTAAACTTAATATTTTCATTGCTACTTTCATTTTGACACTGGAATATTTGGCATTTTAATTGAAACCTTACACTACATTTGAGGAAAAACACAGGTTTGCCCTATATTTTTAGTAATAGTAGTAAAAAATATTTTCAGTGGATAAAAAAAATTCAAGAAATAAAATTATCTATGGAAAGTGGTATCCACTAACAATGGCTTATGGTCATTCTAAAGTATTGTCACGACAGCGGAAGTCACGTGACGCTGGTAACACGTTATGCGTTCTAGAAGGTTCCTGAAGGCTCGAGTGTTTGCCAGACGCCCTCTATTTTGTATATATAAGACCCGCAAGAAGTTACGAGAGATAATTGCAGACAGACAGAAATGGACAATTGAGTCAAGTGCAG
>NW_013671385.1:25910-29484 GCF_000517525.1 Limulus polyphemus | reverse complement strand
CCATCAAATCTGCTAAGCTGTAGTTTGATTTGCCACTTCTCGTTTCCATTTTTGTTTCTTTTTCTTCCCACTCTCTGACACCAGTTTGTTATGTCTCTGTTCTCGTTTGTTAATTTTCTGAGAAACTTCAGCCGATACAAGTCCTTTCTTAAATAAAACTAGTTTATTCTTTCTCAATTCAACTTTGCAATACACTTAATTTCCACAGTCACTTTAACTTAAACACACGCTATAATTCACGCACTTTACTTACGGTGCATACTGTCCGCTTGACTCGATTATCCGTGTCTATATCTTCTATCTCTCTATCTGCAACTATTATCTCTTGCCACTTCTTGCCTGTCTTATATATACAAAATAGAGGGCGTCTGGCAAACACTCGAGCCTTCAAGAACCTTCTAGATACTCATTACGTGTTACCAGCGTCACGTGAATTCCGCTGTCGTAACAAAACTTTATCCTTTGTCATAGCTTATTGAAGTTACGAAGAGTTTTAACAACACTCATCAACTTCTCTCTTCGTCGTTGGTAACTTCGTGAAGTTATCGTTATATTATTTCACCTTACAAAGTATAATTTGTAAAATCTAAAATATAAAGGGTTTTCTTCAGCCATACCTCCTGGATATCGTAATACAACTAAAATGTTGTAAATTTTCACTCACAAATAGTTTTTTTTTTTTTTACTTTATGAAAGGTTCTCATCATTGGTATTGTAATACAAGTATAACATTGGGGAATTTTGACAATGAAATATTTTAAGTTAGAGAAGAGAAAACGACATTTACTCCTCGGATGATAATAAAATAATTTTTTATTTCAGTCAAATTTTCTCTAAAACAGTGAGTAATGAACACCGTTTTCTGAAAACCATTCTGATAATCAAGTTAGAAGGGGCAAGTCTGTAGGCTTATAACGTTAAAAACCAGATTTCGATACCTGTGTTGGGCACGGTACAGATAGCCTATTGTGTAGTTTGGTGTTAAACAAAACAAACAAACCATTGATTTCACCAAACAACTATCTGCCATTCATTTCTGTCTTTCTCATCGAGCCCTCTTTTGAACTCCCCCAATCCTGTTGCGTCTACCACTTCTGAAGACAATGTTTCCAAAAGCTGGTCACCCATTTCAAAAAATATAATTGCCTAATTTGCAGAAGAATTCAATCCTCACAAATATTAAAGCTATATCATCTAGTCCTACTACACTTAGCATTAAACACGGAAAACAATCATCAATCCTGTTGTCTTTATAATTTTGAACAATTCAGTTAGATTTTCTTTAACTTTTCTTTTCATAAGAGTTATTCTAATTAGAAACTATATTTTCTGATTCGTCAATATTTTTAGTGTATTCGCAACGACACTACTTTTCGAAGTTTTGGGGACGAGGATATCAACGCTGACCATATATTCGAAACATTGAAGGTTTATTTTTACTTTTTAATCCAGTTAGTGTCGTTTATAGTATACGTAATGCTTTCGTGCTGTACAGTACGAAATTCAAAATTAAATTGAGAGATCAGCTTAAACTAGTTTATTAAGTGCAATGAAAAAGACAGTTATATTAAAAAAATGCCATCAGAAGGAAGCAAACCGTATGTTAAGATTGCCCTTGATTTTATGCTTTTAGCAATTGGTAAGAATTAAATCTAAATAGTGTGAATATAACTATCGTCTAAAAAATATCAGAATTAAGCAACTTTAAACTGTGGCCCATTTTGGTCAGTATGCTAACTCATAGGAACACTAATATTAATAATATCAACAGTATCAAGTTATCACATTCATAGCTTAGTTTTAGCACAGGCCAAATTATGTAGGTAACACTAACCAGAAAGTCTCAGTCTTACTCTTAGTTTTAGGTCAAATTAGTCTTTGAAAACTAGAATCAAATTTTGAGGTTTTAAGTTATAAACTTTTATAGTTGGGATATTCATCTACTTTATAAGTTAGAGTTGAACATAGAGTTAGATTAAGTTACATTGTACAGGTAAGTAGGCGAATATCAAATGATAATTAACTTTAAACTTAAAGTGAAACCTTTAGTTTATGTCTTTGGCTTTGTAAATCTAACACGAACATTTCACTTTATACCTAATTTAATGCAATATCTTAAACTAGATAGGGTGAAGACAATGTAGTGATAAAAAATAATATGTTCTTAAACGTTAGGCTTAACAGTAACAGTGTAAGGGAAGTTTTAAACTAGGATTAGACAGTGGTGAGGACCAGAAAAACTAAATGCAAAAAGAATAAGAGGCAGAGAAAAGTTTAGCATAGGAAATGAGTATAGAAGTAGTTATAAGGATAGGCTTAATTGTTACTAGTGTAATGCTAGAAGTATAAGAAATAAAATGGATGACTTTAGAGCACTGGTAGGAATGGAGGATTTGATATAATGGGAATAACTGAAACATGGTTAAACGTAGATGATTATCATGACAGAAACTTCCTTGAAATACAGGGTTACAGGTTATTTAATAGGGATAGAGTATTAATGAGATGGAGATGAGTGGCTTTATATGTAAAATGTGATATTCATCCTATTGAAGTTTAGGATACTAAAGATAATAGCAAGGAGATTGAATCCATTTGTGTTTCTGTTAGTGGATATAAAGGGAAAAGGCTTTTAGTGGGAATTTGTTACAGACCACCAAATGATACTGATGAAATTAGTGAGAAACTTTACAATGAGATTAAGAATTCAACTGTTAAAGTGATGAAGTCATAATTATGGGTGATTTTAATTTCAGGCATATAGATTGGGAAATTCTAGAATCAAACGATGAGGGAGAAAGGTTTTTGGAAACTGTTCAGGATGGCTTTCTTCACCAGTTAATCAAGGAACTAACTAGAAACAATGCTATTTTAGAATTATTGTTAACTTCAAATACAGAAGTGATCGAGAGGGTGGAAATTGGAGAATATCTGGGTGCAAGTGATCATTGCTCTATTAGGTTCAATGTTTTGCTGCATATGAAGATAAGGAATAATGATATTGTGGTTAAAAATGTCAAAAAAGGTAATTTTGAATGGATGCAACAAGAATAACCTGTTGTGAATTGGGCAGCTGAATTATTTGGCGACATGATCAGATGTGGAAAATGTTTAAGATGAATTTTTAAATATTCAAGGTAAATGTATTCCTTATAGAAAGAAAAGGGTAGCTGTAAGTAAAAAAAACCAGGTTGGTTCACAAAGAGTTTGAGATAAAATTAAAGAAAAGCATAATAAATTTAAGAAATTTAAATTGACTGGTATGACAGGAGACTTAGAAGAATATAGAAGATCAAGAATGTTGGTGAAACAGGAAACTAGGACATTAGAAAGGATGTATGAGAAAAAGTTGGCTGAAAATGTAAAAATTAACAGTAAGGATTTCTTTAAATCCATTGAGGGTAAACAAATATTAGGATGGGGATAGGATCCTTGAGGGATGATAAAGGAAGGCTAGTATCTGATGATTATGAGATGGCTGGGTTATTAAATTGTGCTTTTTTCAGTTTTTACTAATGAAGATTTAAGTAGTATTCCACATCTTGAACAGTTGATAAATGGAACCAACAGTTGA
>NW_013671385.1:20796-25074 GCF_000517525.1 Limulus polyphemus | reverse complement strand
ATTAAGGTCTTGGATGTTGCTAGCTGTGAAGAGGATGCTGCTGATTTACAAAAGTATTTAGATCATTTAATGAGTTGCGCAAATATATGGCAGAGGGGTTATAATTATAATAAATGCAAGATAATGTATGTGGGTTATCATACTTTGAATTATAAGTATAATTTGGATGGGAATAACCTTAACAGTGTTATGAAAGAAAGGGATCTTAGTGTAATTGTTGATCAGTCTATAAAGCCATTCAAGCTGTTGCTAGTGGTAGGGCAAATAGGATTTTAGGTTGTATCTACAGATGTTTTGAATGCAAGTCTAAACAGGTTATAATTTCATTGTACAGGTCACTGTTTAGGCCGTATTTGGAGTATTGTGTTCAGTCTTGGGCTCCTTACCTTAGGAAAGACATTGAATTGTTGGAAAAGGTTCAGAGAAGGGTTGCTAGAATGGTGCCTGGGATGGAGGGGTTGCCATACGAGGAGAGGCTAAAATCTCAAATTCTTTTCTCTTGAAAAAAGAATAGTTAGGGGGGATCTGACTGAGGTGTTTCAGATAGTAAAGGGAATCGATAGTGTTAATGTATCATCTTTTTTCATATTTAACACTGAGAATAGTAGGACGCAAATATAAATTTTGGCAAGGTACGAGTCATCTTCAACCAAGACAGTTTCATTTTTCTAACAGGGTAGTTGGCATTTGGAATGGGTTGCCTTCAGATGTAAAGGCAGTAAGTTTAAGTGAGTTTAAGAAAAAGCTTTAAGTATATGAACGATAAGGGCTGGGTTTAGGATTTTTTAAAATTATTTTAATTTAGTTTAGAGGATGGAACAGCAGAGATCGACCAATAGGTCCCATGTTGTCCCAAAACATTATGTTATATATATATGTTATAACTTATTAACCAAAAAACATGGTTTGTTCTCTTGCAAAAATTAATTAGTTGAACTTAAAGAGTAAGAGTGATCAATCCTTCCATGTTTTTTGTTCAGTGAGTAGCATGCTACATTACATGATCAATTATTTTCATGGAATTTATTGTAATTTATATTATAATAAGTAAATAAACACTCACAGCATGAAAATCATGTACAGCATCATAACATATAATATGAAAAAAGGTTGGCTGAAAATGTAAAAGATAACAGTAAGGATTTCAAGTATCTGATGATTAAGGTGGCTATGTTATTAAATTTGATATTTCATCAGTTTTTACTAATGAAGATTTGAGCAGTATTCCTCATTTTGAACAGTTGATAGATGGAAACAAGATTGAAATTGGGAAGTTTATAAAAATAAATAAAGCTCCTGAGCCAGATAATATTTCCCCGAGGTATTTGAAGGAGGTTAAGGATTGGATATCTGAACCACTTGCTACTATTTTTTTTGTAAGTCCTTGAATAGTGGGCAGGTGCCAAAGGATTGGAAGTTAGCTAATGTCACTCCTCTTTTCAAGGGAGATAATAAAAATATCTTCACTGCTAATTTTACCATAACATTCAATATATGTGATTAAAGAAATGTTACAAAACAAACCTAATTCATACAATTTTTTTTTATCACATTTTTATAATACAACTACAAAGGAAACATGAAGTCTCTGACTTAATAAATCTGTATGCACTACTGTCAGTTTTCATGTGCTCCCAAAATATCTTAATTTTTTTAAAATGACTATGATACCTAAACCTTTTTTCTTTTTTCTGTAGTTGGAGTTCCTCTTCTTGTCTTTTTGTTTATTGGAACACCTTACAGAAGAGGATTTTTCTGTGATGATGACTCCATTCGTTACCCTTATAAAGACTCGACCATTTCTAATATAACATTATACTGTGTGGCCATATTAGGTCCTGTTATTGTGGTAATTATACATACTGTGATACATTTACTTGCTTTGAATTAAGCTTTCAAATCAAGGCCTGAAGGCTTTATAATTGTATTTATCTTTTTTCTCTGTACTGTTACTTACTAGTGATAGGAATATAATAATCAAATGCCACCATCTTTATATTTCAAAGAAGTCTTTCAACATTGAACAGGAATTTTTCTAAAACTTGTTTTGTAAGTGAAATATATCCAACATCACAAAAATACTTGTATACATATGTACTTAAATATCTAATTGTTAAGAATTGTGCTTTGTATTTTTGGTTATATGATATAGAAAAGAATCAAGTGATTGGATAGAGAAAGGTTACAAAAAATGTTTTCTAAAAAAAAGTGTGTTCTTGATCTGATATATCATACTTCTGTTTGACATTTGTACGATCTGTATATAATCAGATGAGGTGCTTAGCTACATTTATAATAATTTTTTTTCATTTATTATATCATATATTATTTATTATTCATAAAAGTGAATTTTTCGTTTAAAAGAAAGACCCCCCCCAAAAACAAAACAAGAAAAAACACATTATTGTTTGTTCCAAAATTTCACAGTCTAAATTTCCAGCTTTCTCATAATAAACTGAAAACAAGTGTTTGAATAAAATTCAAACTTTATGAATACAAATAGTTAACAAAATAATTGCCTTCCCCACCACACAAGCACTTCTACACTATTGTTTAGCTGCTGCATGCCTTCATTATTTTACAAAACTAAAACTTCACCCAACAAAAATAGAATAGAAATATATTGCTCAGTATCCATCTTAGTTTTGTTTGTGGTATTCTTATGGTTTATCTCTTCCTTTCCTGTCAATGTGACAATCTTATCATAAGACCTTGACTCTTCAGAAAACTCAAACCCACTTTGAAGTTAACTAGTCAAAATGGAATATATTTTCTGTAAACCTGGCTTCCAGTCTGAGTTTGTCTTACTAGAGATTTGCTCACACCTTGTTCCTTAAACTTCTGAATAGCACATGTCTGTATCAAGAAATTCTAGTTTAAAAAAAAAGAAGCCTACTCTCATTTTCATATTTGGTTTATAATGTTTGTGATCCTTTGTAAAAAAGGACAAGATTTAGAGCAGTAAACCATTGTGTTTTTGTTGGGTAAAAAATAAATACATCATTATGAAAATGTATCAGTGAATTGAGTCCACAATTGATCTACACTATATATATATATATATATATGATTGATTCACAGTTACATTATGAAGTAAATACATTTTTATTGTGATTAATAAATAGCACATGAATGTAACAGAAATACACTATTAATGTTTTGCTAAAAGTGGTTTCTATTCTAGCAGGTTTTTCTAGAAAAATGTGTCCTTTTTCTTATATTCATCTTACGGCTGATAATATGTAAGACTGTAAATATATGTAGATAAACATTTAATATGTTAACCTGTTTTTCTTTGTTTAAACTGTATGGTAACTGTATAAATTGTTAACCTTATGTACTTGACCATTACTCCCGGTGTAAAACTCCTGCATAATGTCAGGGTACAGCTAATGATAAAAGTTATATTTGCTATTGTACTTTGGCTTTTCAGTAGAGAAGGGAATTTGGAATAAAAGTGTAATACTGTACATGTAAAGATAATGTTTGTTCTGGGATATATGTTGAAAGGTATTTAATAGATAGAGAAAACAAAGAGTATAAAGCAGTTTTTGTTGTTCCTGTTAGGCCACAATATGCCTTTGTTTGTCCTTGTTCGACCTAATCTGAAATATGTGGTCAGTGAGTAGTATAATATTTATTTTCTATTAAATTAAAAGTAAGTAATGTTGTTTGTGTTACCTTGGTATGCTTTTATTTTAACATTATTACATGTTTTTACCTTTTGTTTGTATATATACATATATAATGAATTGTAAATTGAGTGAGAGGAAGGAAAAATTAAATCACAACAGCAATTCAAACATCCAACACTGGAGCACAAATCATAAGGTGTGTAATCATGTAATGTGCCCCATGTGTGTGTTTATACAAACATCCAACACCGGAGCACAAACCATAAGGTGGGTAATCATGTAATATGCCCTATGTGTGTGTTTATACAAATATCCAACACTGGAGCACAAATCATAAGGTGGGTAATCATGTAATGTGCCCTATGTGTGTGTTTATACAAATATCCAACACTGGAGCACAAATCATAAGGTGGGTAATCATGTAATGTGCCCTATGTGTGTGTTTATACAAACATCCAACACTGGAGCACAAATCATAAGGTGGGTAATAATGTAATGTGCCCCATGTGTGTGTGTTTATACAAACATCCAACACTGGAGCACAAATCATAAGGTGGGTAATCATGTAATGTGCCATATGTGTGTGTTTATACAAACATCCAACACTGGAGCACAAATCATAAGGTGGGTAATCATGTAATGT
>NW_013671385.1:15796-20060 GCF_000517525.1 Limulus polyphemus | reverse complement strand
AATATCCAACACTGGAGCACAAATCATAAGGTGGGTAATCATGTAATGTGCCCCATGTGTGTGTGTTTATACAAATATCCAACACTGGAGCACAAATCATAAGGTGGGTAATCATGTAATGTGCCCTATGTGTGTGTGTTTATACAAACATCCAACACTGGAGCACAAATCATAAGGTGGGTAATCATGTAAAGTGCCCATGTGTGTGTTTATACAAACATCCAACACTGGAGCACAAATCATAAGGTGGGTAATCATGTAATGTGCTCTATGTGTGTGTGTGTTTATACAAACATCCAACTCAATGCATGCAGTGGTGCAGTTGGACCGAAGTAGACCAGGGCATCATTCCTATATTTCTTTGGTGTGATTAGCTCCATATTGCTGTAAGTTAGTTAAATTGTACATACAGTATTTTCTAGTATTAAACTTGTATAATTAAAATGTTGTATTTGAAAATATTAAAATAATTGTATGTTTAAAGTAACTTACAAATGTACATGAATTTGTGGTATAGAGATGCCATATACAAATTATAGTTAATATGTTAATTGTATTTTTATGACTGGGATATGCCTGCTGATTAAATAAGCCTAATTTAATATAGGATGCTAATTATAAGTGAATTTAATGCATAAAATGCAGTCTGTATTTGCATATGTAATTCAAAGACAGGAAATTTCGTAGGATTTTTTTTTGTTACTCTGGCACAAGACATTTTACCACTACACCAATAAATGCATGTTTCCTTATCTGACATCTATGCACCTCTTGACCTTTAGTACTTTGTTCCAAGCACTTCCAGCTGGTTCTGTGTGCTTTATCACAGATATTTTATCAAGAATAAAACCACTTATAATAAAATGTCAAATGTAAATCACTGTCAATTTGTTCAAGTCTGTTAAGCTTATCTTTGGCTATAAAATAGAAATAATTTATGAAATAAAAAACATATTATTGGGAAAATAAGTGTTTAATGTTACCTACTGATGGGGAATCAGATTTTCATAATATTTTATATTTTTTGACATTTTCACAAATCTTTTTAATGATCTAGTTAGTATGTATTAAAGTTTTGATTCTAAATCTTAACTGCAACAGTTAGGATCAAACTGTTGTAAAAAACGTGACATCATAGTGTGTATTTTAGTGAACTAACTGTAAAAGGTTAGGATGGCAGGTCCGCTAATCATATGGAGTTTGACTTAAATACTGTTATCAATAGATTTATTTAATTCCAGGTTACAGTCACAAGTAGAGCCACAAGTCACTAACTCAAGGAATTTACAGTTAGACTAAAAAATTGACCCTGAGACTGAGATTCAAAACACAAACCACACTTTAACAATTGACCCTGAGACTGAGATTCAAAACACAAACCACACTTTAACAATTGACCCTGAGACTGAGATTCAAAACACAAACCACACTTTAACAATTGACCCTGAGACTGAGATTCAAAACACAAACCACACTTTAACAATTGACCCTGAGACTGAGATTCAAAACGCAAACCACACTTTTAACAATTGACCCTGAGACTGAGATTCAAAACGCAAACCACACTTTTAACAATTGACCCTGAGACTGAGATTCAAAACACAAACCACACTTTTAACAATTGACCCTGAGACTGAGATTCAAAACACAAACCACACTTTAATGCAATATATTAAGATACTCGGCTACGTCGAAATGACCGAAAGTATCTTGAAACCTTTCATTGTTAAAACTATTAAATTCATCAATCTGAGCAGGTAGCTTTAATTAAACTTTCTATAGCATTCATTAAATTACTTAATACTACTAGTAAAGTATTGATTAACACATTGATTGAAATCTGCTCAGACATATCCTTCATTAATTCTTAATATCAAACATTGTACATCCAAATACTAACTACGTTATTTGACTCTAAGATATATACACATCTAACCTAAATCTGTCACTTAATTGGATAATTATTGCAGTCTCGTAATTCTCAGAACTAAGAACAAAATACTTCAATAATTGGTCATAGTCGAAGATGGTAAATCAGAAGCCTCTTCTCATCTTCTTCACATCAAAGTTCTGCCTGGAGTCTCTGATTTCCTTACTAATACCTTTTATGGAAGTTGTGTCTAGTCTAACGAAGTTAATGTAAACATTCCTGTAGCTTTCTCTCTGCTGCAATGGTGTCAGTTTGTAGATATGGATATCGTGTCTAGTCTCTAATGAGATCTGTAAAATTATTCTTATGGGCTTCTCTCTGCTACGACAGCGTCAGTTTAGGGATAATGTAGACGTCTATTTGTCAATACCGATTAAAATGCATTTTCGGTTTGTACTTGACGTACTTTTCCTTTTGTGGTGAAGCATCTCTAATGCATTAGTTAATTATGCATAACATTTCGTCATATTGCATGTGCTATACATGATCATGTTTTATTAAATATATTTCTTGCTCCTTGAAGCACTGAAAATAATGAAAAATGCCAGTGCTTCATAACGGGATCTTCAATATGATTTATTGATATCAAACATGTTGGATTTATCCTTATAATAAATAGGTTCAACTGTAAGCCGCAACTGTAGTGCATTGAGGAAATATGAAGTTTGAGAAAGTGATAATCAGAATAGACAGATAGAGCTGTATGCTTCCTTTTTTGTGTGTTGTGTGTGTGGTACATTGTTTTGACAGTATAATGGTCTATGTGAGACTTCCAGATTTGAAGATTGGATACATTTTGAACATTTCTTATGTCAAAATGATATCTTATGATACTAAGAATTATAGATATATATATAGTTCTCATGCTGATTATTAAGTTGATAAGTATGCTTGAGATTAAATAGGTTACCGTTTTCTTTAATATCTCCAGGAAAAATCAATGCCTAGCATATTTATTGATAAAAATTAGTTTTAACTGTGAATGCAGAACCTTTCATAACCTTTTGTTATACATATTTGACTAATCAAAGCATCTAGACCAGCAGTGTCCAACAGTTTTTCTTAATCACCAAAATTGAGGAAAATGTATTGACATTTTTGCCACATGTCAAAAAAAAATATATTAACTGTTTTAATAGATATAGAGGCGGTAGAAAAATACAGAATAATGTTTTCTATTATTTATTGATAGAATTAATGAGGAATCTGACATATCTTTTCATTAAGTAGTGCAGGGAAGTCGGGCATAAAGTCAGTTAGACTACATCTCAACTCTGCCTCCAAATTTTCACCCAATATCTGCACCTATATTTTGATTTCACCATTTTTACTACAGAACAGTAAGGTTTCTCGAGTATTTTATCCTCAAAATTAATATAAAAGTGGACACTTTTAAACTTGTACATGTATAAATGAATTTTATTAAAAGATGTATTTAAAAAAATAGGTGGTACAAGTAAAACACCACTTTGCCACAGGTCAGTAGCTGTTTCCCCACTTGGCGACCAAGTTGGAAAACGCTGATCTAGACCATAGACATTCATGAAATAAGATATATTAATTGCACGATGAAAACCTTTCCTAACTTTTCAAGTTCCATTCATTACCTTCCCGTCAAAGGTATTGACAAAAATTATGGTGATTTATTTTCATGATATATTCCCTCGCCTACGATTTGAACATGAGACATGTCGCATGCCAAGTGAATGCTCTACCAACTGAGCTAAAAAGTTAACCCCCTAGCATTTGCTAGTAAGTCACTTTTTAACAACTCAAACTACTATACAATCTCCCTGTAAAGATTAGGATGGAATGTTTACTGTCTGAAATAGATATTTCTATCACACCAGTTTTGTAAAGTCTGGTATTTTCTGAAGCTGAAATAAGATCATTGAAGACATTTTTTCCTTGGAAATGTATTTTTCTATTCATATTCACAATTTCCAGCCGATGTTAAATTGCTTGCTAGTTTATTTCTAAATTGTGTTACTGTAGATAAACATGATGATTACTGTAGATCTCATGTATTTAAATTTTTTGTATTTTAATCACTAATATCAATAAAAAAACACTTTGTCTCGTGTTGGTTGCACAAGGACAAACAAACTACAGTATTATGGCCTCAGTACTTTTAACTGGTAGCCTGTATTTTAATCACTAATATCAATAAAAAACACTTTGTCTCGTGTTGGTTGCACAAGGACAAACAAACTACAGTATTATGGCCTCAGTACTTTTAACTGGTAGCCTGTATTTTAATCATTTCTCTTTGAATGATTACTATATTACAGCTTTCTGCATGTTATATATTTCTTCTATTTTCATGTTTTTCTA
>NW_013671385.1:7678-14899 GCF_000517525.1 Limulus polyphemus | reverse complement strand
CGTGTGGGTTGCACAAGGACAAACAAACTACAGTATTATGGCCTCAGTACTTTTAACTGGTAGCCTGTATTTTAATCACTAATATCAATAAAAAAACTTTTCTCGTGTGGGTTGCACAAGGACAAACAAACTACAGTATTATGGCCTCAGTACTTTTAACTGGTAGCCTGTTTTAGAAAGATTTCTCTTTGAATGATTACTATATTACAGCTTTCTGCATGTTATATATTTCTTCTTTTTTTTATGTTTTTCTAATGATAAAAAAAATCTCGACTCTTATTTTCCAGATGACAATTGTAGAAGGAATTATATGCAAGAAATGTAAACTTTCATTTAAAGAGAAAAAGTATTTCTGTGGTTATTCCATCTCCTACTACGTGTTTCAGTTGTATCATACAGTGGGTGTATTTGCATTTGGTGGTTGTATATCACAGTTAGCAACAGATATTGCCAAATATAGCATTGGTCGGCTACGACCACATTTTATTGATGTTTGTCAGCCAGATCAGTCCTTGACGGAATGTACACATGAATACATTTTGAACTATGAATGCACCAGCAGTGATGAAGATAAGATTCAAGAAGCTCGGTATGTGTGATGAACTATAAAGTGATTTATTTACAGTTTGTATTACCAATGGTGTTCCTAATTTTCATGTTTCTTAATGAGACACAGGGAGTTGGAATTTTGCTATTGATAGTTTTGGTGTTTTGTTATTAGTTTTATTTCTGATTTTCACAATGATAATTATAGTTTAGAACTTAATATTTTCCAATTTTATGTTTAAACTCCGTAAGAAAAATTAACTTGTTTCATTATTGAACTCTTTTTAGATTTAAAACCTGTCTTTGCTGTTCGTCTGTCAGTTTTTGTATAGTTACTCTTATCATCCAGAAGAACAGATTCAAAATACTATACAAGATTTTGACAGAATTCAAACTTTATTTGTCACATTCGTTTTTTTAAAGAACTCGCTATATTTCACTCTATAACTTAGCAGCATAACTTATTAAATCTACTTTATTTGTCACGTTCGTTTTTCTAAAGAACTCTTTATATTTCACTCTATAACTTAGCAGCATAACTTATTAAATCTACTTTATTTGTCACGTTCGTTTTTCTGAAGAACTCGCTATATTTCACTCTATAACTTAGCAGCATAACTTATTAAATCTACTTTATTTGTCACGTTCGTTTTTCT
Source organism: Limulus polyphemus (assembly GCF_000517525.1). Lineage (NCBI taxonomy): Eukaryota > Metazoa > Arthropoda > Merostomata > Xiphosura > Limulidae > Limulus > Limulus polyphemus. The sequence continues at coordinate 13,697 of NW_013671385.1, read as the reverse complement.
AAAGAACTCGTTATATTTCCCTCTATAACTTAGCAGCATAACTTATTAAATCTACTTTGTACCTTGATTAGAAAATTGATACTATTTTTATTGAGAAAAGAAAGGAATGCAACCCCTAATTAACCTTTGTGCCTGCAGCAAGAAATGGGAACCTACTGCGTATTTAGCCAAGCATAATCTGTGGTCTTTCACAAAAGATTTTAGACAAAGTTATTAGTGAAAGTGAGAAGATTTTAAGTATTAATTGTATGAAAACAGAATGTATGGTTATTACCTACAAGAAGATCATTCCTGTATGTATTGTCAAAGTAGATAAGGAACAGATAAGGCAGGTCACTAAATTCAACTACCTAGGAAGCTGGATAACATCAAATGTTAAATGTGATCATGAAATAAAATGAAGAAGATATTGACCTAATGGTAAAATTTCTATGGGGATGAAGTTAAGCGTTTTGGATTGCCATGTTATACCAATTTTTAAATATACATCAGCATGTTGGACAATATCATAAAGTGTGGAAAGATAATTGAAGCAATTGAGTTTAGTTCTTAAGTCACGTCTTGAAGATATGTTGGACAAGTCGCACCTCAAATTGCAGGAGGAAGCTGATGACTAACATCAGTAAGAGACAGAGTTTCTCGGACACATTATGAGAAGAGAAAAAGTGAAATTCTGGCCGTAACTAGAAAGAATGAAGGAAGGAGAGAGTATAGAAGACAGATGTTTGAGTATGTAAAGAGTCTATCTAAATCGATAAATGTATCAACATTGGAAAGCTTGAGGGAGAAGAGATCTTTGGAAGACTGTGGTCATCAATGTCCTGTTTAAATATGGTATCTACAGAGACAAAGAGACCAGTATGTACATGTCTTTTCCTGAATATTTCTAGTTGTGTCTTGCCTTAATCAACATTTCACTTGTAGGTTTGTAATAATGTGTGGAAGAGCACACCTTGAATAATGTATCTGTGTATTAATGAATTTTGAGTCCATGACTTTTAAAAGCAATCTTTACTTCATACTTTATTCTGAAGGAATATTAAAAAACATAACATTTAACTTTTCTTACAGTTTAGAAGTTGGTTTAATTTCTGTCGTTGCTCATGACATATGCATCATTTCACAAGGATGTATTTTGGTTAAATGTTATATGAAGAAGTCTAAAAAAAAACCACTTCAGTAGAAAAACACAGTAAACTTCTCTGGCTCATAAAGTGTTTTTAAGAATTTTGTTGAGCTATCTCCTTTACTGTTTTATACTTCATGTGTGAAGTAAGGTGAATATGATTTTCTGATCCATGAAATACTAGATATACATAATACATTCTTACATAATATCTTCACGTACATAGGGTTGGTCACACGTATATAAGTGATGTTTCAAGTCTCATGCTGTCATTGGAACTGTTTCTTTCATCGATTGAGCTCATTCTGATAGCTTTTATTACTGTTGCTGAAGACAACAGTTTTTATTTTTACCAGCTTTCTTGGAGGGTGGGGAGGTTAGTTGTGGACAACATACCATAAAAAAAAATTTTTAAATCCACAAACTCTTCAGTGTATGTCAATGTCCACTTCCAAGACTACATTTAAGTAAAGCAAGTGTACAGAAGTCTGTGGGTACCCAGTCTGATGATTTCACAAGTATCATTTTCCATGGTTCATGAAAATGCTCAGTGGACTTGGATGTTTGAATTGAAATTTATCCTGGTGTAGTCATACCTTCTTGCTATATTTGTGCAGTTGATATCAGTATATTCTGTTAACGTTAATTATAATTTATATTTGCTTTGGTGTACCCTTTCTAAAGTTTCAACTTTCCATTGTAAAAATAAAACTACCATGGAATCTGACAGAAAAAAAAATATTTTTCTTTCAATTTTCTGTATGGTGTTGGGATGAACCTCCATCTCTCCATACCTTTCTTGTGCAAATTATTTTGTCTATGTTTTTAACTTATTTCTCTCTCTCTGACCATTATATCTTGGAAGTAAAGTCTGAACTTGTGTTTTGTTTTTATTTTACAAAGGTAGATTTTGGTGAATCATCTTGTGTACAGTTGAATGGACAGTTTATTAGGACTTACTTTCTGGTTGGAGGTTCCTCAATGACCAAGTGCATTCTTGATAATGATAGAGGCAATCTCTCATATGGTATAGTTAGTTTTTACATTCTCATACAAGTGCATTAACCTCCTCTTTCTGATGCTATTCCGTACGTTATACACACTCACCTTTGAACTTTGTGTGCCTTTGGTTTTACATTTTTTTTACTATTTAATTATCTAAGTATCCCTCTGAAAGGACTGTGGCACATATTCCTTCAGTCACATGTTTATTCATGGTTGGGAATTTGCTGTGAACCAAATATATATATATATATATGAAACATGGCTCACATCTGAGACAAAAAGCCAGTGCATTAGCATATGTGAATCATGCTTATAAAGTGTGAATAATCCTACATTTGGCTTTTTTTTTCTTCACCTTTATACAAAACTGTCTGATTACAGCTAGATACTCTGTTTATTAAGTTACTTCAAGGATATTTTTAATTAGCAGTCTTGTAGAAAAAAAAGGTATAATTTCATGTTTATTTTGTTCCTTCTCTTATTTTAGATTATCATTCCCCTCTGGTCATGCTTCATTCTCAGCATATGCAATGATTTACTTAACAGTAAGTACGTATATCTTGAGTTGTTGCCTTTAAACAATCTTTATTGTAAAGAATACAAGGTTTTTTGAAAGTATGTGCAGAAAACAGGGTATAACTGAGTAGAGACATTTTTATCATGTATAATTCAAAATAGTTAGCATGGTTATACTAGTTGCACTGTTAAGTTTTTTTTTTTTCCATTTGATGATCAAAAATACACAACTCATTGTCATAATATAATTTTAAGCTCTGGCACTACTATGGAGAATGAATGCTCCATGATTATATACAGGCCCATCATATGATAAAAAATATTTAATTTGCTTTGAAAAATTTGTTGTAAATAATTATTTTCTAAACATATTTTCTGTAAACTAATTACATTTTAAAAAGAATATATATAAACAATTGTTTATCCTTTTTTCTAGTATTTTATGAAAAAAAAAATTGTGTATATTTTGGTATCACCAGCAAGTGTTCTATGATTAGAATTTAGAAATGTATATATTTTTATGTTCTGAATTTATTAAAAAATTTACAAACTTTTTTTTTGCAATCAAATGTGATACCTTTATGAACTTGTTCTTTACCTTCCATTTATTTGCCTTTCCCATCACAATTAATAAAGTACAGACATTTGACCATGTACGAATATTTCTTCCAGAACAAGTTTTTTTTCACATGGTAAATTCTCTACGGCTTTATCAAAATGGATATTTTAAAAAAAAAACGTATTGTGGCACCCTCTACTGGTTTGTAAAAATATTCAATTTGAGTTTCACACTGTTTAAATATATGATTTTTTTTTATATCTACTAGGTGTACCTTCAGTACAGAATGGTGTGTCCAAAAAATAGCCTGCTTAGACCATTTCTTCAAGCAGGAGCACTCTTGACTTCCTGGTATATTGGACTTACTCGAGTAATGGACTTCATGCATCACTGGAGTGATGTTTTGTCTGGCTTCCTTATCGGGACAGTTGTATCGCTGCTTGTGGTATGTATCTTTTTCTTATAGTCTCTGTAATATTCAAGTTTCTGGACATAGATTCTATACTTAAGATGATTTAGAAGGCTCCTCTTGACATCCACACAGCTCACATACACTTTTTGTTTTGAGCTATTTCCAGTAACATGTTACACTTAAACCTTATAAGTTATGTTATTGTTTTCAATAACTTGTTACATTCATTGTGACATCCAGAAAAACCTCGTACTCAAATTTCAGGATCGTTATTAGTACAGTAGCTCTAGAATACCAAATGTTGAGTTTGATCTACCATGAATTCCTTGGCCAGTGTAGTTATGTTTGCAGGAAATGTATTAATGTATATAAAATGTAACTCTAATTATTAAAACTTACAAAAAATACTACCTATTGCTATTTTTCTTTCAAACTATTAAATACCTATTGTCAGTCAAATTTTTGTAACATTGGTAGCTGATAATAGGTTGATCCATTGTAAGTCTGATACACAAAAACATGCACAACTCAGTCACTTGCTTATTAAACTAAAATGTCAAATTCTTTAGTTTCATATCTATAATACTGTAATCTGTGATTATGTATGAAACAGCTGTATTTGGGTGAAACCACTCGTACCACCCATTCAGAACCCTTTGGGCTTTTCTATAGGTAAGATGGAAAAGAATTAAGTGTTCTGATGTCAGCCTGCCATGTGGTCATTTTGACTTTTTTGTACCACAAAACTTTACATATTATGTATTCTGTTGGCCTGCCATGTGGTCATTTTGACTTTTTTTGTACCCCAAATCTTTACACTATTATGTATTCTGTCAGCTCACCATATGTTCATTTTGACTTTTTTTGTACCCCAAATCTTTACACTATTATGTATTCTGTCAGCCCACCATATGTTCATTTTGACTTTTTTATACCCCAAATCTTTACACTATTATGTATTCTGTTGACCCACCATATGTTCATTTTGACTTTTTTTGCACCCCAAATCTTTACACCAGTATGTATTCTGTTGGCCAGCCATGTGGTCATTTTGAATTTTTTTGCACTCCAAATCTTCACACTATTATGTATTCTGTTGGCCAGCCATGTGGTCATTTTTGACTTTTTTTTCCATATTTTCAATATGTCAGGAATACCAGTCTATCAAGTATGTGGACTGGTTAACTTGACCATAGATTTGATGTCATTTTCAAATACACTGTTTTGAATCATATTTTTAATCTTCTAATACAGTAGAAGAAGTCGTTGTGTGTATGGGTATGTATTTGCAATGTGTAATAAGTTAAATATTATAGTGAAAAAACAAGTTGGGCTAGTAATATTTCAGGCTAGTGATATTATCCTTGGGCTAGTACATCAAAAAGAAACATTATACCTCTGAAATATTTGTTATTATTCATAACCTTTGGTCAAAGCAAGCTAACTACATACATTTGATAAATAACATTCTGAACTAATGAACGTAATTGTATAAAAACAATTTATAAGGCATTATTATCTTTAACATATTCTGCCATAATCTAAATAGTATCTCATAAGGTTTAGCCTGGTTAGAAGATTTAGGGTATTCCTAATTCTGTATACTAAACTATCAATTCAAAATAATCCTAGGTGTAAAAATTAATTGTATACCTATTAAACATTCTAATCAATGGTATTAATGAAAGTAATCGTTGTTACGTATTAGAATTTCCAATGATCTGAAACCGAGATAAATGATACTTTTAATTTAGTAATTACATTGTACATTGGATTTAGTATTTAAATATATGCTGATATATCTCCATTTTATGATATTTGGCAACAAGATTGTTACAAACAGTTTTCTTTTCTTAACACAAATATAGTTTAATATATAAACAACAATACAATTTACAATAACAGTTATTACAAACAATGATTTATAAACAAAAGTTTCACAAACTTACAAGCAATATAAAGTCTTCTTTCTAGTCTGGAACTTCTTTGATGTCTTATCGAGGGTTGACGTAGGTAAAATTAATTTAACAGGGAGCTAGCTAGCTTTGTCTTTCGTTATTTGCCAGCCACACACACCGAGTTTTCCATGATGAACTTATATAATGTTTTCTCATGTCCCATGAGAATCCACTGAAGTTAAATGAGTTGTAATGTTCGAACTTTGTAAATGCTCCTGGTCAAATATCTGAAGTTTTCTTATTGATAAGCATAATAACAATCACAGTTATAGCTTCCGAAGGTTATAGCACACCGACTATAGCAAACTAATAATAGATACTCTTTTTTTGGCGCGGCATATTGGTTATATTTATAGGTGTGTGGAGGCTTTCTCAAATTTTCAGCTTTACATAACAATACTGGTGCTGACACTAGCATTTACGTACACACATATATTGTTGAT
>NW_013671385.1:5556-7182 GCF_000517525.1 Limulus polyphemus | reverse complement strand
TTTCTAAATATAAATTTAATCTAAACAAACGTTGATATTAAAATAAATATAACAAATTCATTATGTCATAAAGAAAGAAAGAAGTACACCTTTATGTACAAGACACGTAAGAACTAGTTGTTTACTCCATATTATGTCAATAATCTGATGACAGTGTTAAACTAGTTTAACAGCAAAAGTGAATGGCTATAACATGTTACTGGTTCTTTCATTTTTATCAGGACGTACAGGTAGTTCTGCAAAGAATTTTGATATCAATTTCATATTTAAAATAACATAATGCAATAAAAAGAAAATACTAGAGATGCTATGTTTTGAGTCTCTAAGTAACCAATCCAGGATTAAGACCACACCTTCTCCATGCACACATAGTCAGTGGACAGTTAGGATAACCTATAAAGTTAAACCCTAAGAAGTTCTTGGAATTTATAAGAGATGCTGAGAAAATAACCACAGTAATAAGACTTAATCAATAAAATATTAACAATGATAAATAATAGAAATGAAACTGATGGTGTTATGCTGTACTATGTACAGATTTATTGTAAAGCTTTCAATAACTACAAGCTAATGAAGGCTGCCTTACTAAAGGTGTTTATTTCCTTCAAATTATAAACTGTAAATAGAAGCAATAAAAATAGTAATCTTGATAGTATTAAAGTCTATTGTATATTTTATAACATTATGAAATCTTATAAACAGTTGTAAGAAATGACTTTACCACAAAATGTAATGAAATTGGTTTTATAAGTATGGTAAGAGAAACTTCATTTGTTTTATTGTATATATAATAAACAATTGGAGTAAAAAGATTTGTATTAGGAAATAGAAAATTTAGGACTTAAAAATTAAATGTGTGTGATTAATCAGATATTTTGGACTAGGATGTTATTTTCAAGGTTAGAAATGGATAGATATGTTTAGCAGTGTCAGGAAAATTTGGTAAATGTAAAAAAAAAAAGTATCGACATTGCAAGCTTTGTTATAGTCTTTCTTACCAAGTTTTGTTATTAATGAAAATTCAAGTTCAAATAAGTACAAATTTGCAACTTGTGGGCTAAAGTTATGATCCATAAGTATTTCTGTATTTGTTGAAAGACACGCTGCCTACGTGTACAAATGTGTTGCAAAGTGAAATATATATAGTCTGGAATACTTATCATAACATTACCTTAAAAGCTTTTGTATTTAGTAATACATTTACCAGAATACTTAACGTCATGAAATTGTTGATGAAAGGAATACTAGTATAGAATTCATTGAATATGAAATGGTAATACTTATCATAACATTTGTGATTTGTTACATTTCCTGTGACATCCAGATAAATCTAGTATTTATACTTTTGTCTTTGTTATTTCCAGTAACTCAGCACAATTCTTGCAATGTCCAGACAACTCTCATACTCACTCTTTTTCTTAGTAGTTATTTCCAGTAACTCACTGTATTCCTTGTGAAACTCGGATACCCGTCAACTTTTTGTTAGTAGTTATTTCCAGTAACTTACTGTATTCCTTGTGAAACTCGGATACCCGTCAACTTTTTGTTAGTAGTTATTTTCAGTAACTTACTATATTCCTTGTGAAACTCGGATACCCGTCAACTTTTTGTTAGTAGTTATTTCCA
>NW_013671385.1:0-5206 GCF_000517525.1 Limulus polyphemus | reverse complement strand
ACTTTTGTCATTTGAGTTGCACGTCCTTAATTATCATTGTTTCTTCAGTCTACATATTAGTGTGTTATATCTTAGTTGATGACAGAAGTACAAGTTCCATTCTGGTGAAAGTCACCAGTACAGATATCTGTACCTTGTACGGAACTCTCCCACACATGCTGTTACTTTTGTCATTTGAGTTGCACGTCCTTAATTATCATTGTTTCTTCAGTCTACATATTAGTGTGTTATATCTTAGTTGATGACAGAAGTACAAGTTCCATTCTGGTGAAAGTCACCAGTACAGATATCTGTACCTTGTACGGAACTCTCCCACACATGCTGTTACTTTTGTCATTTGAGTTGCACGTCCTTAATTATCATTGTTTCTTCAGTCTACATATTAGTGTGTTATATCTTAGTTGATGACAGAAGTACAAGTTCCATTCTGGTGACAGTCACCAGTACAGATATCTGTACCTTGTACGGAACTCTCCCACACATGCTGTTACTTTTGTCATTTGAGTTGCACATCCTTAATTATCATTGTTTCTTCACCTACATATTAGTGTGTTATATCTTAGTTGATGACAGAAGTACAAGTTCCATTCTGGTGACAGTCACCAGTACAGATATCTGTACCTTGTACGGAACTCTCCCACACATGCTGTTACTTTTGTCATTTGAGTTGCACATCCTTAATTATCATTGTTTCTTCAGCCTACATATTAGTGTGTTATATCTTAGTTGAATCCATTATGTCTTTTACTTTTAGGTTTTATTCATAGCGGATTGGAAAAAACCACCGGACAGAAACTGCTTACCCGTTGGTACTTACACAACGTGTGAAGTAGAGCTCCAGTTGGAGAATCAAGCTGTGTAGACAGTTCTGCTCATGATTGTGATAATGTTCCTATAGGTATTAATGAATTAGTTGCTTTTCTAACAATAATGTGTAAAATAAGTTTAACTTACAGACGTAATAGAAAATATCTGAAGTTACCGTGCTCTTAATAATTAACTCTTCATTAGATTCTCTCTTCTGATACCAAGATAATATAATTGGTACTTGATGAAATTACAGAATTGAGGAAAACAAAGATAAAACTGTACGTTTCACTGATACTTCATTTTTACTGAACGTGGTTTCATCATTAAAGACATCATCAGTACAGCTGTAATTGTAAAACCATGGTAATAATAAATCAAATAGTATCTTTGTTTTCATCTATTTTACAACCAAGATAATAGCTTGTTTCAGAAACTCAAATATGCTTGCTAAGGCTGTTTTTACATAGGTCATAGCTACCTTGTTTTTTGTTGTTTTTACAGTGATTATTACTTTTCAACAGGCATTATTACTTTGGATCATTTAGTAAATGTCAGAATATGTTAGATAAGTAAAAGACTTTAATTATCAATGAGTATTTGACTTTAAATACCATATTAGGTTTACCTGAATGATGGGTATTATAGTAATGCTAGAGGTTTTTTATTCGAATCAATACTTAGGAGGACTGTTGATTTATTTAATTACTTCTTTTAAATAAATATGTGATAATTGAATTACTGGTAGGTTTATATAGTACAAATTAATTATATTTTTATAATTATAATGTTAAAACTTGTAGTCATGATTAATATTGTATACATGGTATAAAGAAAATAAAACATTCATCCAAGCTGATTACATATTGGATTATCACCCAATTATTTAATATTTCTTGTTTATCTACACGGATAGAATTTCTTTAAAGAAATACATGTCAAAACTATTTGCATTAGGGAAAAAAAAACTGATTGAATATCATGATTATTTGGGATAGCAGGTGTTCCTTTTAAAGAGCTTCAGTGTTATGAATTTTTACTTGTAGTACAATGTTGACAAGATTATCTGTCATTGATAATGATCTTGGTTTATTTCAGACTCTAAGTCTTAAAGATTACCATGAGATTCTAAGTTAACTGAATTTTTTATCTCGCATGGTTATGTACACTATCCTACCAAAAGTCATGGGATACGGGTAGTTATGAATAAAACGTCTTTATTCCAAGAAATTAATAGCATTTTGGCCTTAATGACTGCTTCAATACATCATGGAAGACTGTTTACTAATCAATGGTCAAAAGCTGGTGGTTTTGTTCTCCACTCCTCCTTTAAAGCATTAGTAAGCTCCATTACTGAAGAAGGCTGTCTCGGCCTTGCCCAAATTCTGCATTCCAGTTTATCCCAAAGATGTTCTGTCGGGTTGAGGTCAGGGCTCTGTGCTGGCCACTGCAATGTTCCAATATTATTCTCTTCAAACCACACATTTACAATCCTTCCTTTGTGACATGGAGTGTTATCATGTTGGAAGGTGTAAGGGCCTGTACCATGAAATTACCACAATGTAGGACACACAGAATTGTTCAGAACATCAATACAGGACTCAACATTCATGGATCCATGCACTGCGACCAATGGATCTAGTCCATTCCATGAGAAGCACCCCCACCTCCAAACTTCACTGTTGGGACAACACATTCATGTAATAAGTGTTCTCCAGACATCCTACACACCTAAACACGTCCATCAGACTGGAAGAGTGTGTAGCATGACTTGTCGCTGTTAGGACAACACATTCATGTAATAAGTGTTCTCCAGACATCCTACATACCTAAACACGTCCATCAGACTGGAAGAGAGTGTAGCGTGACTCGTTGCTCCACAGGACCGATTTCCATTGATCCACAGTTCAGGTTCAGTGTGCCTTGTCCCATGCCAATCGATGGCATGCATTTATTTTTGTTATAAACGGCTTGTGGGCTGCAGCTCTTCCGTGAAAATTCATGGCATGCAGCTATCAACGTGTCATAGAAACACTTATAGGATTGCCTGTGGCTGCTCACATCTCCAAACATAGATTCTCTAGATTCTGATGGGCAGATGAGGTAACCAACCTTCTCAAGGTGCATCGACTCCTGTCAGTCAGTATTTTACACCTACCTGGTCGTTTCTTGGGCTCATTGTCACCTGTGGACTTCCATTTCTTCAGCACGTTGCCAATTGTCAACCTGGGAATGTTTAATTTTTGCACAATAGCACATACAGACATTTTACTCTTTCCATGTATCGTTCGGCGTAGAAGTTCGAAATGACTACCGAGCAAATCGCTGATCACCTTTATAGACCAAACTAGTTTCATATTATGCTGTCACACCCATTTACCTGCTATCAGAGGTGTCCCATAACTTTTGGTAGGATAGTGTATAATGCTTAACATAACCTCCGGTGTTGGAGCTGATCCAAAAAATTCTAGCTATTTGGTTAATTTTTTGTAGCATAGATCAAAATTTATGTAGCTAAAGTTGGTTAAGTAAAGAAAGATAATTTTGCTTTTTATTTATGTCACCATTTTAATACAATAATCACTGCAATTTGACCAACAAAATAGAAAAAATAATTATATGAAAAAACAATTAGCATATTTACTTCATAACTATAACCTTCTCATTGATTTCGACCTTTACACTTCAACTTGATTTTACAATATTACATACAATTCCAGAGACTAATTGAAGCTATATATATAGTGTTTTTCATCAAAATGTCTTTGCTAATATTTTTACATTATTATGGGAATGTTATTAATTCTTGAACCAAACTTATTTGAACCTCAATTCTAAAATTCATAACTTGAAATGTAATTTCCAGGGTTTGATATAAAGTCTGTTACTCAACACTAATAACCTAAAATGCTATTTTAAAAATACTGTTGCGTCATCGAGGTCACGTGACTGGTGTGGCGCCACCTATTTTCTAGAACTATCCTGTACCTTGGCGAATGCTCTAGTATTTACTAGGTATAGGGTATTCTGGTATATAAAAGAGAGTGACAACGTAACGGAAAGGATGTAATGTGTGTGAAGATAGGGAGTAATTGAACTGCAGTCACAGGGTATTGTTGAAGTTAACGTTCGTTCGTTATAGTGTTTGTTTTAGCGCGAATATTGAAATTAAGTGTATCGTAAAGTTGTATTCGGAAAGAATAAACCAGTTTTATTAAATAAGGACTTGTGTCGCTAAAGTTTCGTCGGAAAATTAACTAACGAACGGAGACGTAACAATATTATGTCCAGTGAAAAGATAGAAAAAAATGATCTAACACGGTGTGTGGACTTGCTAGTTTGACAACAGACAGTCACTTTTACTGGAGAGTAAGCAATTTTCTATCCAAACTGTGTCATTCGAGATTGTACATTTGACTATTTTAAACCTAGCATTACTTACTTGACTCAATAATTTTAGACTTACCCAGAGCAACTAGTGCTACCAACATGACTAGTCATTTCCAGTTTAAACATAAGAGAGGTCGTAACTTTAAAGTATCACCAGATCTGCCATTGGAGGACACTGCTGTCAACCTTAATTCGTACATAATGTAAAACATTCTAGCCATACCTCCTATGAGCAGAGCAGATGTTACCTTAAGAGAATGACAAAGAATAAAGGCAGCTAGAATAAAAGCAACTTAAAGACTTTTTGACCACGTTTTATGAGAAAGCTGCATATATGCAGAATATATCTGAGTAGTTCCAAAAAAATGTTAAAATAAGGAGGTAAAAAATGCATGGTATTCTTATATACCATGCACTTATACATCAATTTTGCAGCATTGTTGATTGTTTTTGTAGCTAACCGACCTTTCAAGTTGTTAAAGTGAAAAGAATAAAAAGAATTCAAAAGTTGGATTTTATTTTATAAGAAGACGTCATGGCCTTTAGATGTTGGGATTTTGTTTGAGTAATCTTATTTTGAGAGCTATTCTTAGTTTACAATATAATAGAAAAACCCAGTAAAATGAAAGCTAGCCGCAATTTTGATAACAGCTTATGAAATAATTATTGGGAATTTTGATAGATGGATATCCATTTTGAAAGTTTTACATCTAGAACATCTTTGTATTGAAATATGAAGAAAAACAATTTTTTTTCAAAATTTGGCCAAAAACATGGGCTATAGTCTTGGCTTTTCTATGAAAATATCATTTTTTTTTTTGCAAAATAAAAAAGTGCCTTTTTTACCCAATATTAATAGAGAAATATCGGATAGTGCTTATTTCGTCGGAAAATTCAAATCTGAGACATTATACCATTAACCAAAAATATTATGTCCCGTAAAAAGCTAGAAAAAAATTTAACTTTGGATAACTCAGAGTAAAAAGGATTTAAAAGGTGTTGTTTATTT
>NW_013671384.1:41971-60085 GCF_000517525.1 Limulus polyphemus | reverse complement strand
AACCCTACTCAACATACTGATTATAAACTGTCGTAGGTAAAGATGTCCTTACTCAACATACTGATTATAAACTATTGTAGGTAAAGATAACCCTACTCAACATACTGATTATAAACTGTCGTAGGTAAAGATGTCCTTACTCAACATACTGATATAAACTATTGTAGTCAAAGATATCCTTACTGAACATACTGATTATATACTATTGTAGGTAAAGATAATCGTACTCAACAAACTGAATATAAACTATTGTAGTCAAAGATATCCTTACTGAACATACTGATTATATACTATTGTAGGTAAAGATAATCGTACTCAACAAACTGAATATAAAGTATTGTAGGTAAAGATATCCTTACTCAACATACTGATTATAAACTATTGTAGGTAAAGATAACCCTACTAATCATACTGATTATAAACCTGTCATAGGTAAAGATAACCTTACTCAACCTACTGCTTATAAAGTCTGCTAGATAAAGGTAACCCAACTCACGATACTGATTGTAAACTTTTGGTTCTAAATATAGTTTAATCAACATCCTGGTTCTGTGCTGTTGTAGTTGAAAAAAAATCCTACACAACATATTAATTACTTATTATTGTACATAAAGTTAACCTTACTAAACATACTGCAAATGATGCATGGAAAATGAAATTTGAGTTGGATTGTGTCCGGACATAACATTCTTCTAAAATATCAAACTGTTTCGGAAAACTTTACCCGAATCCAAATGTGCTGGATAAACACTAAATTATATTCGCTACATTGTAATTTTCAGCTTTTTTATGTTGTTTTAGAAATACATTTTACATATTGCTATGCCGTATAAAATATAAGCAAACAGTATAGGTAAAGACAATCAAAGCATTATATAAAACAACCGGAAAGTTTAATTTTCAAGAAAGCAAAGTAGGAAGTAATAAAGGACTTTTATCTATTTGTAGACAGTTCCAAAACCATTTTTTTAAAGGTTTTACGTGATTTTAATTACTGTTTTTCTTTACAAATGTCTCGATACCTATATATGAACTTAGTGAGTAACTTAAGGATTTTCTTGGTCATTCGTTTTCCAGCATATATTATATTACAACTTATACAAATGATATTCGATTTTTCACTAAACCTGATGGAAAGACGCTGTGTTGGTGATCACGTGTATCGTACTAATGTAATGTTTTTTCTCCTACCATGTAGGGTTAAGGTCATAATTGTTTTGTAACTCGTTTGATATTTCAAACGAATTCCTGTAAATCGTAATAATTTCTTTCCGGGCAAACATTGTCACTCAGTTGTGATAATATATTTTCTGTTGACATCGAGTGTTTTCACATTATATGGTTGCCATAGCAATCTTTTTGGCACAGTTAACAAAGTCTCGTCTCTTTTTCTCTCGATATTTTAGTTTCCGTTCTATAGCAGCTTCCAGGGCATTCACTTTCTGAACACGGTAATAATATACAGCATCGATCTTTATATAATACACTTTATTCGGAAAAATAGTGTCTACAAACGATTATACATAAATTTTAATGTAATACCTTTTTAAGGAGAATAAAGACATGTAAGTTAGTTCTATGCGCATGCACACCAGGAATTTTTGTTTAAAAACAACCTAAACTTGAGAAGTCCTTAAAAAGTAGAGAGAAAATCACTGTTTCGTACTACGTTGAAGAGGGGTTTTCTTCTGCGATAAGAATGACTATAACAAATTTACAATTATTTCGATAAACCAAGTATAGTTATGAGGATACTTTTGTTCGGATGTTTTCTTTAATTGACAGTGCTATATATAAGATTGAATTACAGATGTATGTTCATGAACAAGAGCTGAATCAGATGGGCAGGTTCTGGTGACGGCAAGGTTTCCTGGAAGGTTTAAACATAGTTAATGGTAAAAGAGATTTAGCAGGCTTAAATTAGATCCAGTTTATTTTCTAGCTATTCCTGAATACCTTTTCGAGTGGTAAGTAATGTTCACATAACTTTCCTTCTCCATCGTCATGATAGTAAGTTAAATATTTACGATTGATGACAAAATATTTTCTAGGTGTCAATAAACAACTATTTATACATTATTTGAAATAGTTTAGTACTTACTCCTTTTTTCAGACATGTTGCTTTTCCAACTACCCATAACTGTAGAGATACAACTGTTATAATAGGCTTATTTTGTGGAATAAATGAGATAGGTTACATTTCGGTGAGGTATCGCTAATGGCTTAAACTCAGAGGAGTTTTGGTTAAGATATAATTCACAAGGGATGGTAGAAAGATTGGTTTGTGGCCAAATGTTTTTAAAGATAAGTGGAAAAATTTTTAAGCACAATGGGCTATCTGTGCTGTGTCCACGATGGGTATCAAAACTCGGTTTTTAACGTTATAAGTCGTGATACCTGCCGCTGAGCCACTGGAAGGCAAATGGAGAATAAATAAGAAGCTCTGAGAAAGAATTGTATTTTTTTTTCATTAATATTACAAACATCTTTGTCTATTTTTATTGTTCGGCATTTGTTTCATCATCACAGTGAGTCTACAAATTAACAACTTAATAAATTAAGTTAGCATAAAATTCTTAAACTCGGTGAACATTTTAAAATTTAAATATATCTCCACGGAACAGCTTATGCAAGCTTCTAACACATATAAAATAAGGAAATACATTTATAAGTAATAAAACAGATCGATTAATATTATAGGCACTTTTTAAATGTTTTCACGGTTAATCAGGATTGGATAATATTTTGTTGACTGGGTTTTCTTTTTTTGGCTTACGGATTTACAACGCTAAAATCCGGGGTTCGATTCCCCGCGGTGGATACAGCAGATAGCCCAATGTGGCTTTGCTCAACAACAAACAAATTTTTTTTGTATACAGCTGCCAGTAACAGAAGGCATTGCATTCTGGGAAATTTAGCTTCTACGAAATTGTTTAAGTTAAAATGTTAGGATAGGCGGGAGGGGAAGCACAAATTTTTTTTTTTGGGGGGGCTAATGCCAACACTCGCCTCTTCTTAGCTTCGCCGCTGATCATTAACTAGCTGTGTATAATAATGCCTTCTCACGTTAACCCCAATTAGCATTTCGTCCCCTCACTTTAACTTTAGTCTACTTTAGGTCCTAAACGGAAAACTGAAGCGACCTCTCACCTTAAACCCTGTAAACATTAGATTCTAAAAATATAATTAAAGTGAACTTTCATATTAACTGCAGTCGAAATAAGTCATAAGGATCTTGACAACTTCATAAAAGTCTTTATTTTCAGAGTGTTTAGTATAAAACATAATTAAAAGGTCCTTTCAGACTCTTTAAATAATAATAATCGGTAAGTCAGGAAAGGTTATTAATCAAATATCTTTATCCAGCTAATATCTAAACTGCTGGACGAATTCAATTACAATAAACGACACTGCTATATTAAACTTTAAGCACTGTTAGCATCCATCCATTTCGTTTAATGTCAGTTTACAAAAACGACACTGCTGTTTTTGTAAACTGACATTAAACGAAATGGATGGAATGTCTATTTCTGCTAACAGTGCTTAAAGTTTAATATAGCAGTGTCGTTTTTGTAAACTGACATTAAATGAAATGGAATGTCTATTTCTGCTAACAGTGCTTAAAGTTTAATATAGCAGTGTCGTTTATTGTAAACTGACATTAAACGAAATGGATGGGTGCTAACAGTGCTTAAAGTTTAATATAGCAGTGTCGTTTTTGTAAACTGACATTAAACGAAATGGATGGATGCTAACAGTGCTTAAAGTTTAATATTTCCTTTAGCTCGACAGTTTTACCAACGAAGAAAGGTGAAACAAATAACCAAACAGATAATTTACATGTATTTCGCCTAAGTCGGGACTTCTATCTCAGTAGTATGGGTTTTAAGCTCACAAACGACCTCACATAGGCAGGTATTCATAGATAACTATGTAAAATCATTTTTTAATTTTGTTTCATGGAAAACGGTATTTGTTACTAATGGGTACTTACAGTTATATATATATATATACATATTAAATTATTTTGTTAATAGTTTGTTTGGAATTAAGCACAAAGCTACACAATGGGCTATCTGTGCTCTGCCCACCAAGGATATCGAAACCCGGTTTCTAGCGTCGTAAGTCCGCAGACATACCGCTGTGCCACTGGGAGGATATTTTGTTCATAATAGCTTTTTTTGTTCTTCGTTCCAGCAATCAAACAAATCTCTTCCAATTCAACTACTTTCATCTTACAAACTTATTCTTATATCTTAGATTTTGTTTTTGGTGGTTTAATGAATAAGAGATTAATTGTCGTTAATATAATGTAAATACTGCAAGATATCACTCTCGAAGTAGTTTTCCTGACATTATTTGCGCACAGATTCTTTTGTTTCTCCTCGGGTCAATGAACTTCAAAATGTTTTGTGAACTAGAATATTTTTTTTTTTTGGATAATGACCTTATATTTTAGTTCCTTTGTCTGAACGATATTATTTGGCAAGATTCTTGTTTCATTTTTGTTATAGACATACCACTACTTTGCATTTATTGAATGCTAGTTATTTCATCTGTCTGTTAATATCTTTTATTCATACTTTTCAGGTAGTAATAAGTGTATAGGTGTTGCTATATGGCTTGCTAGAAAGGATTACAGTACATCTAAACTATATTTAATAATAAAAAATCGGTCTTTACAAGATTACTTTTCCATAATTTGTTTAGAACTTTTAAATTTCGCTAATTTCGAAAAACAAATAAGCACATATCATCATTTTTCAACTCCAGCAAAATCCGGGCAGTTTGTAGCTTGACATAGCACACAGCATCCTATAAACTTGACAAGTACAACTTGCAAATCCATTATGCTAAAGCTAACCGAGAACTGCAGTTCTCTCCGATATTCATCTTTATTACTGATGTTTACATCATATCACAACATAGAGCAAAGACGTCTGATTAACTTAAGGATTTTTTACAAATCGGGAAGAAACAAAAATTCTTACTTAGATCAAATTATCATTTCGTTTACCACAATGAACATTTTTATTATTACGTTTGTTAACAAAAATACAAACAAACTGAAGAACAGGGAAGAGTAACGATGTCAAACGAACATACATCCTCATTGATCCTGACTTTTTTGGTGAAATCTACGTCTTTTAGTCTCAAAACTGTGTGTTGTGGTCTTTATTTTATGTATTATGTTTGGAGCATCTCGTTTCAATGACCAGAAGTAATCAGCCATCATGCTGAAGTTCCATCATCCCTGATACTTCCTCTCCATTTCCCTGATTTCTTGATGAAACCTTTTCCCTTGTTCTTCACTGACGCCACCGAGATTTTTAGGGAAATAGTCAATATGCAAGTGTAAAAATTAACTTTCAAGCTGATGTTACAACCCAACTGTTTAAACTTATCGAGTATGTTATTGACAATATTTTCTTAATTTGAGTCCTTGTTGTTTCAGTAACATATTTAAAGGCAATCTGCGCTTCTTTTTCAACTTTCCTCATTGTCCTTTTCGAACTGTTCATCCGAAGTCAACTTCCTAATCTGAGGCTCAACAAAAACCCCTTCTTTAAGTTTCGCTTCTGAAAGAGCTGGGAATTACCTGCAAAAATACTCGAAACAATCGCCATTTTTGTATAAAGCCTTTACAAACTGCTTCATCAAGCCCATTTTTATGTGAAATGGAGGTAATAGGACTTTCTTTGTGTCAACCAAACTTTCACGTTCAATGTTTTTCAATTCAGGTATCAGGCTAACCATGCATGGCCATTGCTTCTTTATCCAGTGCTGATTTCGTGCTCTGCTGTCCCATTCACACAAAAAACATGAAACTTTATATAACCAGATTGTTGACCCATCAACATACAAAGGACTTTTAAGTCTCCACCTCATTAAGAAGAAATTCATAATTTTGTATGTTTCCTTCAAGTGAATCGAATGAGCAATAAGAACAGGTGCTATGTTACTATTGTGAAGGATAACGCCTCTTATACTTCTTTTGAAGGAATCTATGAACAATCGCCACTCACTTGGTTCATAGACTACAGCCCCTAGCATTGGTATTAATTCAGCAATATTGTTGCAATAAAGCAGTGAACCATCTTGCGAAAAGTATGGTATAAGCTCTTTCTCACGATTTCTCTTTCAGTAAAATGATGTACCTGGAGAAAGAAAGTTGTTAGCCCGAAATCTGAAGAATCTCTGAAGAATCCTTTGGAAGGGCCATATCTCTCACTAAATCATTAGGTTCATCTTGTGTGAAAAGTTGTGGTTCACCAGACATTTCAGGTTGAAACAATCCTTATCATCACTTCTGTTGACATCAGATTCAGAATCAGATGGAACTGTATCAGGAGTCTCCGATGGAGTAGATACAGATACATTAGGTCCATGAGCAACAGGTCTGATAGCAGATTAAGGGTTCGGATAAGAAATTTCCTTTTTATTTCGAGCGTTGTAGCCTTGCACGTTACATGAGCAAAAATAGCAGTCTTCTCCGTGGTTTCTAGGCTCATGCCAGACCAATGGAATTCCAAAAGGCAAAGAATTTTCGTATCTTTAGTCTATTGTCTCAACTCTTCGACACAAATAATGCAAATTTTATACAAAGCCCATGATTTGTCTTGGTCCTAAAGCTTTATTCCAAAATATGCATCATACATTTTTTGACGAATTTTTTGCCTTTGTTTCTTTACAACAAATTTACCACAAATATAACAGAATATGTTTGAATCATTTATGCAATCTCTTGTTCCCATAGCAATGAATATATAATATTGAAAAGAAAAAATAATGTCAAAGTGCACACACAAACAAACACTATCTAGAAATGACACATCATGCAGCCTGTTAACCATTTATATACTAGTTGTGTGTTTCTTATGGGTTCTAGAACGATCAAAAAGACTCGCAAATAGTCTAGAGAAATCTATAGCCTGTGGTTGTCAACATTCTAAGCATAACGAAATGTTACCCGATTTCAATGAAAATGATTCACTTATGTTACAGTACATATGACGTTTTGTGAATGGATATCATTTTTGGATTCAGCATACAGGAATTATTGTATAACATGTAAAAATGTCAAGACAATAAAACTATGACAGGCCTGTGTAATTATTCCAGCATAATTCTAGAGTGCTGATGGTCAATAGTCGTAGAGCAGTATTGAGGTAGCATTATTCAATGGCCTGTGCCACTTCTATATGAATCTTTGACATGGAAGTATTATAGTTTCCTCCACTGCCCTTGGTTAACTATGGTATGTACTAGATTGTTTTCCTGAGGAAACATGCTTCATCAGTTGCACAGGCAAAGTTGGGTGTAAGCTTCTGCAGTATACCAGTATTCCCAGTATGCCAACACCAGAACCAAAATCGGTTATCGTTATCTTCATCCTGTGGTTCAAGTAACCCAGGCATAAGCATAGATGTACCTCCTCATGCACATACAGGTGTCTGCCATTTGCTAATACAAAGTTGACGTCTACTGGCTGAAGTAGAAGTTTCACTCAGAGTGCTTGATACACAGCAATCTACCCCATGGTCTGGGTAGCTCCTGTGTCAGCCAAAGACTTCATGACCCTTCTGTAAACTCTCACAGGCACACATCAAGCTCGTTAAGCCCATTCAGAATTGGTTTGACCCCTTTAATTCTGAGTCAGTGGTCAGACCTGACTTGGGCTCTGTTAGTTTTCTGGATCTTGAATAGCAGTGCACTGTTTTACCATCAGATGACATGAAGGGTTCCGTCTGTCATGCTGCCCAGCATGATAAGGACAGTTCACCTGGAAGTGTCCAAGCAGTCCACGAACATTACACTAATTCTGACACATCCTTTTAGAGCAAAATCTGGGTGGAGGTGGTGGAGGCAGTGGCTACATCAGCTGTAGTATAAACATATGAGTGGGCCCGAGTATCTTGCCCAATAATGGGTAGATTGTGCAATAGGAGTTAGAGGTGTCAGCTGTAGGCCAACTCAAAGCAGAACTCAAGCATTCCAAGGGACACTGGGTTGAAAGGTTAGTCTGGATAGTATGGAACCATGACAACTACTTTCACCTGGGATCAGTCCAAGGACACCACCACAAATCTCATATCCGAAGAAACTACCCCAATCAGGGTGCAAATATTTTGCATGCCCAGGTATGTTCATTGCCCCACTTGGAAATCCCTTGATGAACTTATTGACTAAGATATCCTCACGATCTATTGCTGTCATTGCTAAGTAGGTTTTCCCATGCAGGTGGCTCAGGTCATCTGCAAAAGCACCCAAGTTCTCCGATGAACTCCTCTTATAGTCTTAAACTCAGTTCTCCACAAGGTCGAAATTGTGGTTAAGCTTGGAAATAACTGTATCTCAGTCAGTTAGCTGTGCCTCCATAAGATATTTTACTGCACTGAGTGCTGGGTCATCTAGGCTCAGAATGAGACCACCAATTTCATGCACTTGCTAAAATATTCATAGAAAGGGATCTAGGTCTTCCTTGGCTGCCACTTTGTACACTAAAGGAGATATCTGCTTAGCATAAGTCTTGGTAGCATATGGCCTCTATCCAAAACTCACTCTCAAAAACTCACGTTCAACCTTCAACTAGGCAATTTTTTGCAAAGGAAGTAGACATTGACTATGATCTCTGAAGATGCTGGATGCACCTTGTCTACCCGCCCTTTGAACCCCCAGGTTTATCTACGTCCTGTGGCCCCATAGTTTCTCATGCCCCATCATAGGATGGGTCTCTGCTGTCTCACAGATTGGGGTGTTCTCTCCTTTGTACCTGCTTAATCACCAGTGAATGCTACACCTCACCTACTAATATCATCTCTCTTCTTGCCCTTGCAGTAACTGGTTGCCTCTCTTCCCAGAAAGACTCCCTACTAGCCCACCATTTGCAATCCTCATTGACAACAGCCAGCTGTGTCGCCCACCAACAATATAGTTATACACCACAAATGGCAACTCATTCTTCAATCTGGCCTCACTTGCTGACTACCTCTGTGCATGAAGATCCACAGCTCGCACATAGCTTTCTTTGACACCTATCAGGGATTGCTTTCTCACATGCTGGCAGCTTTAGCCAGTCAATGACACTGCACCCTCGACGTTCTGGTCTTTTTTTTTGGAAACATTCCTTCTTGCTCTAACAATCATCAGTTTTAAAATCAACCAATGCCTACCATTTCGCCTGCTCACCTTAGTAGAGCTTGTCTTTCTTCTCTTGTGTGGATGGCCTTAATCAGATCTCGGGCTGGATTACTCTGATGTAGCTATCTGAGGTTCACGTAGAGACTATCCAACTCTTTCGTAGACACTCTTGTTCATACACCACCCTGAAAATCTTTGGTCGTTTGGGCTCATATAATGACTAGGCTTAACTTTAGGGAAAGCCATTTTGTGTACACTATGTATTTCTTGCTCCTCGTTGAGCTTGTGGTACCTTCGCAGCATTGGCGAAAATTCCAGATCCAAAAAAATGTCTTCCCCCAGATTTAATCATACTACTTGCAGACCATTCTGCCCTAGCGCCACTCATCCGTCTCCAGATTGTATGTCCATCTTTCTATGGAAAAATACTCAAACCAGGGTACTGACAGAAGCGTTTTCAACAAGCAAGTCCAGGTCTTTCACCCTCTCAGAAATGATGCAGTCCTCCACAGTACCGATATCTTTTTACCTTCGTTACTGCACTGTGGTATTTCGCTTAGAATTATTTTCCCATAGAGCATTTATGCAGGCCAACTAACTGACGGTCTGTAATATACTAGAATACAGAGTATGAATTAGTATTACTCTGATCTTCAAGCAAGATTAACTGGAAGAAAGTGTTGAAGCCAAAAGCTTATTAATAAAAAAAGAGGAGTGAAACAATATAAAAACAAAACACGGACAACTGATTTTCTGGTGGGTTTGTTGAATTGATAGGTAAACCTTTAATCAATCCCATTAACAACTCTTTGTCTCCCTCCTTTTATGTTAGATTAAACTACCACTACAACTGAAGTTAAAATTCAATGTGTACTTAATGAATATAAACTATTCCAAATCATAAGAGCAGTGGAGTTAACCTCAGAAAAGTAAATTCAAACAACTTCTAAATACAGCAAAAGTTGACCAATACTTAGCAAATGTCAAACAATGTTATATTAGTGTTACAAATTACCTAAGATTTGACTTGCTAGGAAATGTTAACGGTTCAAAGTCAAATCCACGTTAAGTGAAAAGCTACTACAGCTACAAAGTAATTTTAAATGACAAGATTACCCAAAGACGTAACAACTCAAATATTATGAAATAATCCTGATTACGATTGTTGATTCCTTCTCTTTTTTTTGCAGTGGAAAATCTGGCTTTATATAAAAAAAACAAAAAAAAACAATAGCCTTAACAAAGCCAGGTTTACACATGATCTTTGTACACAGTGTACCTAGCGCTAGGTCATGGCAGCCTCTGAACACTATCTGAGACGCCGGAAAACAAAATAGTTTTTTTTATTTCTTAAAGTCATGGTCTATTTCTCCTGCAAGAAATTT
This sequence comes from Limulus polyphemus, assembly GCF_000517525.1. Taxonomy (NCBI): domain Eukaryota; kingdom Metazoa; phylum Arthropoda; class Merostomata; order Xiphosura; family Limulidae; genus Limulus; species Limulus polyphemus. Next base: position 49,559 of record NW_013671384.1, on the reverse strand, counting down.
AGTTAGTTGCCAGTTTCTGAACTCACATCTTGTATGCCAAAGCCAGGAGAATTGAAATATCTTCTTGAGTAACTCGCCACGTCCAAACTAGAAACTGAAAAAAATACGATATTTTTGAAAAATTTACATCTTAACATATTACTTCCCTGTGCTACAATAATCGATTTAAATTACTTACCAGTTGTCTTTCCTAGTACACCCGTAACATCTAACAAAGATGAAGCTGTTTTCGTGTAAAGTTACACAAATGGGCTATCTGCGCTCTGTCCACCACGAGGAATTGAACCATGGACTTGAGCGATATAACTCCGTGAACTTACCACTGACCCACCAAGAAACAAAGATAATGTATTCCGTGTATTAACACGAGAATACAACTTACTAATCTAGAATATATTATTCGGAATAAGACCCTACAACAGGGACCGCGATAGTACTTAAAAGGGTCCACAGTAATACATCAAAATTACGAAATTACCATTTACTGAAAGAATAACGAATAAAATAAAATGCGAGGTTTCTCTCAACATGCTTATGTAAAATTGAAGAACAGAAATAAGATAAATGTGGAGCCGGATTTTCGTTTGAAACTGTCAGACATTGACCCAGAGATTCGCAAGGTTGTTTCAGGAAAGCAGTATCATCCTTCTCATAACAGTAGGTCGTATTTGTTTCAACTTTTCCATATTTAAATCTCTTTTCATTGTTCTTTTCTTAAAACTAGAATCAAGCTGTAAAGGTAGTAAAATACACTAGTTACACATGATAAAAACTATTTTTGACGGAGGTGGTCCTCCAATACAGTGAAGAAGGGGGGTCCGCCGGTTGGCAAAGTTTGGGAACCCCGGCCCTACAGAAATTACTATCTGTAACCTGTAACATTAAGCTTCCAGTAGTAGGAGCGTCAAGAGCCAGCACGGGCCCCCAGACAAACACCCTCGCCAGGCCCCCTTTCTCGTTTTTTTAATAGTTTTAAGAACTTATTAAAAAGAAGATCCTAAATTAGGGTAGTAACGAGTTCGTAAACAAAACAAAACAAAATCATAGCAATAGCCGTTTTTAGCTCACAGTATAACACTAAAAAAATTAATAAAGTAACAACAAATATCTATTAAATTAAATCTATATGCAAATAAAAGCCAAAAATTATGAAGATATAGCCTAAAGTGCTTTGCGGACATAACCAGGTTTCGTTCGTCCGGGCCCCTGGGCAGTTTCCCTTTACTCCACTCCCTGTCAAGCGGGCCTGTCCTATTGTAGCCTCCCAGTGGCTCAACTGTAAGTAAGTCTGGCGGCTTATTATGTTAAAAATATAGTTTTGATACCCGCCATAGGCAGAGCATAGATAGCCCATTGTGTAGCTTCGGGCAGAACGACAAAAACAAACAAATATCCACCGGTATGTTTACATTTTAAAAAATCAATCATACACATAATTTTTAATTGTAACAGGTTTTTAGATAATATTAACAATGACGAAGTGAACATTTTTCCTCAGCTTCTGGTTGTCTTAATTGTTTTTACACACCCATTCAACATGTCACCACTGGACACTTTGTTCAAAAATGGATATTCATAAAGCTTTTGATAAGTTAGGGACCGAAATTTCGCATATAACGTACAATTAGCCGGAAACGCACTAAAGACGTTTTGACAAAATCATTTAAACATCTAATATGAAGTAAAAATCAAACCTAATTTATTTTCACAAAGATTCGAACGGTTAAATGAAATAATCGGCAACAGAATATTTTTTTTAAGTTTATTACTTTCACACAAATACTTCGTCAAAAAAGATAAAGAATCATTAAAATATTTACATGAAAAGTACGTCAAAACAGCAGCTAATAACTTAAAAAAAAAAATCTTTGTTATTACCAGTGCGAACGACATTATCAAACAATGTAAGACAAATATTTACAATTACCAACTTTGCTTAGATTCAGAAACTCCAAAAGTCACCCTATAAATATATACTAACTACTAGAGTCAAAAAAAAGAAGAAAAAAAAACATTTCCAAAATTTATCTATTTTAGCATGTAAAGATGTTAAGTACATCAAAGAACACTTTACGAAATATTGTAGCATGGTGAAAGGAAGTACGTGTATTAATCGATACATAATTATCGAAACTTCCGTGTAATAGAAACAAAAGTGAAAATCTTTCAAAGTTAAATGTAGAGAAACATTTGATTTCAGCCTTCCCACCAGCCTACCCTTACACGAAACCAGTGAAAACAGTTAAATCTGCAATTAAAGATCTTGTTACAACGCTGGTAAATTAATGATTTGCATAGCTGACTATCGTTATAAAAATTATCCGTATCACTGTTCTATATTGAACGAATTCAGTAAAGCCATCAATAATACTTTTACTTAACATATTCGTATGATTCGATTCGCACGGGAAAATATGGATGACAACTTCAATCTGCACATTTATTACATCATAAAGCTTCTCAAGAAATACTACACTAAAACTTTGAAAACCTATCAAGCTAAGCACATCTATCCGGGCCCGGCATGGCCAGGTGGTTAGGGCGCTCAACTCGCAATCTAAGAGTCGCGGGTTCGAATTCCCGTCACACCAAACATGCTCGCCCTTTCAGCCGTGGGGGCGTTATAATGTGACGGTCAATCCCACTATTCGTTGGTAAAAGAGTAGCCCAAGAGTTGGCGGTGGGTGGTGATGACTAGCTGCCTTCCCTCTAGCGCAGATAGCCCTCGTGTAGCTTTGCAAACAAACATCTATCCGACAGAACCAGTACTTGAAAAACGTTAAACTAATACAAACATAGCACATTGCATCGATTTAAACATCAGTGTTAGCAAACATTTTCCTTCTAGGCTTACGGTAAACGAAAATACTTTAATAATAAAAGTAATAAATTTCCAATTTTCTGACAAAAACATTCAAATCCAACGAAAATATGTTATAACGTACACCTATAACAGCTCATTAGATTTACTCAAATTTGTTGTAATCTGGTAGATTTTATAGAAACTATATTTTATAGTCTTTCTTTCAACACGGATTTTTTCTCATTTTGGTGTAAGAACAATTTATTTTTAATTAAGACCTATACGATTGACAGTTTCGCTACTTTTCATACAATCTTCAATAAGAATATTATGAAAAATGATTTTACAAATTAGCATAACTTTCTTTTTCCTAGCTTTACATACCCTAACACAAACCTAAGAATCCCACCTATCAAATTATCAGTTCATTCAACATTAACATAAATTCACCGAGAGAATTGTTTTGGAAGTTGTGATCGTCAACTCACAAGTTCATTCAACACCAACATAAGTTGGCCGAGTCAATTGTTTTGGAAGTTGTGATAGTCAACTCACAAGTTCATTCAACACTAACATAAGTTCGCCTAGTCAATTGATTTGGAAGTTGTGATAGTCAACTCACAAGTTCATTCAACACTAACATAAGTTCGCCTAGTCAATTGTTTTGAAAGCTGTGATAGTCAACTCACAAGCTCATTCAACACTAACATAAGTTAGCCGAGTCAATTGTTTAGGAAGTTGTGATCGTCAACTCACAAGTTCATTCAACACTAACATCAGTTCGCCTAGTCAATTGTTTAGGAAGTTGTGATTGTCAACTCACAAGTTCATTCAACACCAACATAAGTTAGCCTAGTCAATTGTTTTGAAAGCTGTAATCGTCAACTCACAAGTTCATTCAACACTAACATCAGTTCGCCTAGTCAATTGTTTAGGAAGTTGTGATCGTCAACTCACAAGTTCATTCAACACTAACATAAGTTAGCCTAGTCAATTGTTTTGAAAGCTGTGATAGTCAACTCACAAGCTCAAAACTTATGTTAGTGTTGAAAGCCGAGTCAATTGTTTAGGAAGTTGTGATCGTCAACTCACAGGTTCATTCAACACCAACATAAGTTGGCCGAGTCAGTTGTTTTGAAGTTGTGATTATCAACTCACAACAGATCAGATAATTGACAAAGTTGCTGTAGGATATAAATAACATTCTTTACACTAAACTTTACATACTCCAACAACAAGTCTGAGCATTTAATACAGCATAGAGATTTAAAACTATATATATCACTTTAAGAACTTGTCACCTTTGGTTTGTTCTCTTCATAAGCCATCTCTCAGGTCTGGCCGTTGGGTAAACTCACTTCTATATCAAGGTCACCTTGAATACGCTAGTGAATTAAAACAATTAGAACCTGTCCAGTAGTACGAGAGGTCATTCCTACCCAGTATGTGTGATTGTTCTGTAGACATCTAGCCAGAACTTGCCACAGAGAAGTTTACACGTGTTTATGTAACTTAGACTATTAAATGTAATTAATTCAATATATGTTTGAGCTATTTACAGCATAAATTTATTATATGACATTAAACAGCAATATACATGAATTAACTAAATATCATAAGCATGGTACATAAACTGATGATAAAGCTTTATGTATGACAGTTTCGCTTTAGTGTTTCGTAATTCATTAAGCAGGACCAACCTTGTCAAATGCTCTCATGATAAGGTGTGAAAACCACTTTACCACGAGGTTACTCAACTAATGACCTAAGACTCTTGGTAAGAGAAGTGGTCATAGAGGCGTTCTGTGGATTGTCACTCATAGTTAAGATTAATTATTATTAATTATCATTTTTATTGAAGGTGTGTAGCAACACTTCTTGTACAAATTATCAAATAACATGTTTGTAATTGGTGTTGAATAATTTGCTTAGGAAGCAGACTTTTTGCTATAGTATTAAGCATTTTTTCTTGTACTATAATATAAACCGTATACTTAACAGTAACATGTAAAATCTAATGGATGAATAAGTTAATCACTGACGTCAATAAAAAGTTGTTGTTTTTCAAAAGTAAATTATATTAGTAAACTGGATTCTTTATAAACAAGAAATATTTTTTATCCTTTCATCAGAAAATTCTTACTCACACCTACGCACCTTTATTATTATTTTCCGAATAGGATATTTTCTTATCACTTCCTGTCAAAATGGCAACCCCGTTGACGTAATTTCTTTCCAACTCGATGCATTCCATAGAAGTTACTGAACAGCAAGTCACGTGGGCAGACGTAAATATTCTGTTTGAATGGTTTATAAAAGGTGTCACTGTCAAGAGAGGAATATAGTACGTTAGGCTATGAAACGTGTGATTACAAATTTTAAAAAATAGTTCATCATTATTTCTCTACTTGTTGACACTAGTGGTGGTGCAAACTTATTATTTCGGAGAAGAAAACGGCACTAGAAATAGGGATGCCCGAAGTTAATATTCAAAATAGGGACAGCAAGGTAAGATGCTTCTGAGGTTAATATTCAAAATGAGGACAGCAAGCTAAGATGTTTAGGACTTCCATCTAGATTACATCTCGGGACTCAAACAATGACAAACTATATGTACTATTAATAAGAGATTTATAAGCTACCACTTCCTGAAAGAATTAGGAACTTCAGGGCTTTATATAGATTCGGAATATGTAGAAACTATACACGTGTGTCTTAAGCTACCCTACCTCTCGTATATTCCGACTGAACATTTAGGATATCCTTAAAAGTAATATAACTTAAGTACATGAATTTTTTTTTAAATATATATTTGTATCAGATCAAGTACTGAATTAATGGTTGTGGATATTAGCAGTAAATACCAATGACATTCAATTAGTAAAATACTGGGGTTTAAAGTTTAGATATAGCTGGCAGTCAACACCCGAGACATTCAAACATTGAACTACTGGGTTGTAGATGTTGGATAATTACAAGAACTCTTTTAATGATGCATCATAATTTTAATAACGGCTTGATCGATGAATCAAAGTAATTTTCAGATTTTAGCTGTGATGTGATATTTACATTTTCATGTGATTGGATAGTTCCAATTTTCCAAAAAGCAAATTTTGAATAAATGTACAATAATTATCTGTTGTGAGGAAACTGAATTAGTTGGAGATACTAATGAAATGTGGAGAATTTTTGAAAATAAATTCTTAAATATCCAAGATAGGCATGTTCCTTAGAGACAAAGAAGGGTGGCTACAAGTAGAAAATCAGGTTGGCTTACAAAGGGTGTAAAGGATAAAATTAAAGAAAAGCATTATAAATAAAAAAAGTTTTAAATTGACTGAAATGGTGAAAGATTAGTAGGATTGTAGAAGATCAAGAAAGCTGGTCAAATGGAAAATTAGGAAATAAAAAAAAAAAAAAGTGTATGAAAAAGGTCTGAAAATGTAAAAGTAATAATAGGGACGTATTTAAATACAGTTCCCCCGGTGGGACAGCGTTAAGTTTACTGACTTGCAACGAGGTTTGATTCCCCGCGTTGGATACAAAGATAGCCCAATGTGGCTTTGCTCTTAACCAAAAATCTTTTAAATACATTAAAGGTAAGCAAAATGTTAGGAATAATAGGCCTTTGAGGGGTAATACAGAAAGGTTAATATCTGATCATTATGGGATGGCTGGGTTATTAATTTCTATCTTCTCTTCAATTTGTACTAATGAAGACTTAAGCAATATCCCTCATCCTGAACAGCTGCTAGATGGAAACAAGATGATCACATTAATTCTGAGCTTAAGAAAAAATCTGGAAGTTTTAAAGACTTATTTACCCAAGAATTTTGAAAGAGGCTAAGGATTGGACATGTAAACACTTGCTAATATTTTTTCTGAGTTCTTGAATAGTGGGCAGGTACAAGAAGATTGGAAATTGGGTAATGTTACTCCTCTTTGCAAGGGAGGTCATAAAAATTGTCCAAGTAATTATTGGATTATTATTATTAGTCCCGAATCAGTGGCGAGAGAAGTTTTTGAAAGTCTGATAATAGATAATTTGCAAAATAATTTTAATTTTTTTGTTTAATTTTGTTGGCTAGTTCGTATGATTTCACTAGGGAAAAATTTTGCCTTACTAATCTTTTGGCATTCTCTGAAGAGAGTACTGCTTATGTAGATGAGGACATGAGTGTGGATTTTGTGTTTCTAAATTGTTCAGAACTCATTTAACAAGGTGCTATATAAAAGGCTTTGTAAAAAGGTTAGGTATGGGGATATATTGACTCCTTGGACAGAAAACTGGTTAGATGGAAGACAACGGAGTGTTATTACAAATGGATTTAGGTCAAACTGGATTGATGTCACGACTAGGGTACCTCAGGGCTCAGTGTTAAGTCCTTTTCCCTTTTTAATTTACTTCAAGGATGTGAATGAAGGAAAGGTGAATAGATTACTTACATTTGCTGATGAGATTAACGTTTTGGGCCTTGCTGGTTGTGAGGAGGATGCTACTGCTTTACAAAAGGATCTGGATTCCATAAAAAAAATTGTTTTACAGTAAATATGTGTGTGTGTGTGTGTGTATAGTATATATATGTTAGTTTTAACATTTAATATACGAACATTTCCCTGAAGGTGGCATTACGGCTGGCGACAAATGTAGGTAATGAAAGTGTAATGATGAGATTTCCCAAGCCAGTTTTAATAGTTTATAAATATACACCTAATTTTTCGTCATTGAACTGATTTATGCTAACTAATTTGTGTTCACAGAGCACTATATAAGTTAAAATGGTC
>NW_013671384.1:38340-41015 GCF_000517525.1 Limulus polyphemus | reverse complement strand
CTAAAATTAAAGAGATGATTCTCACGATGCCCCAAAGACTTCACGAAGCGAAAGGAAGATCTACTTGATATTAATTCAATTATACATATATCATTTCATGTGAATATGACTGAAAATTTTCATTTTTCAGAAAAGGTGGTGTCTATTTACTTGTTACCACGCTGTGTAGACATAAAAAATATAAAGTTTACGATAGGACGTCGAGAAATTCAACGACTTGCTTTCTTGGATTTTTAGGGAACATTGGACTGTGAAGTTTTTCGTGAAAAAGAAAAAACTTTCACAAGATTATATACTTCAATGATACTCATTTTATCTCATATAAGTACAAGTCCTTATGAATATTTTCATAAATAAATGAAGAATGTAATGTGTTTATTGAAAAAAAAAAAAACATTTATAGGATGTATAGACAAGATCATAAGAATATATTTAGGAGTGCCAGAGTTTATCGATATCAGTGGTACTGCCTTTCACCGGAAAACGTGGTTCTTTTAGTGAGAAAATGATTGCATAATCTTTTTCCTCGAGTTTACCCTCAAATACAAACAAGTTATTTTCAAACCTGAAAATAGATTGAATTGAACAAAAAAATTTTTTATGAATGTAGTTGTAATGCTAGGATCCACCACTAGAGTGTGGGAACATGCAAGTCTACTAGCTGACAACAGATACCTACAACGTAGAAATAAAGAACAGTCGCTTGATTATGACGAGAGGCAGTAATGAAAGCAATCATAAGTATTAAAGAAATTTTATTGATTAAGCGGGTGAAGTCTCAGATTAACCCCCTTCCTGATTTACTCGAGATAATTCGAGATAAATATTTTCAAAAATATTTGCCCGGACTTGTGCGTATGTTATCACGTTTTACAATCAGTGCTTGCTAAATGACACTACAAATGCTGTTTATGCCGATTTCTATCGAATACATTTTGAATTATGTATCGTAAACACTGCAGAAAGGCATTCCTAGTTTCACCGAAATAATATTATATATCGCATTATACCGGACTAAAACGGTCAAACAAAAACTTGTTAAATCCAGGTATGTAACATTTATCAAGTATATATTTTTTGCAGAAATATAGTAACATATCATAAAAAAGAAAACTATTATTTCATAACACTATAAGTATAGACTATCATACATTCACACACACACACACACACACACACACACACACACACACACAAAAGCCCACCAGGGAAGAGATAAATGAAGTTGATTCATCGATGAAATTGTTATTACGAATATTAAGTAATTACGATAATAAACACCAATGACATTGAAATAGTGAACTATTACGTTGTAGATATTCGGAATACAGTAAATCTTGGTGAAATTGAAGTAGTGAACTATTACGTTGTAGATGTTCGGAATACAGTAAATCTTGGTGAAATTGAAGTAGTGAACTATTACGTTGTAGATGTTCGGAATACAGTAAATCTTGGTGAAATTGAAGTATCTACAACGTAATAATTCACTATTCCGAAAATCTACAACGTAATAATTCACTACTTCAATTTCACCAAGATTTACTGTATTCCGAAAACAGTAAATCTTGGTGAAATTGAAGTAGTGAATTATTACGTTGTAGATTTTCGGAATACAGTAAATCTTGGTGAAATTGAAGTAGTGAACTATTACGATGTAGATTTTCGGAATACAGTAAATCTTGGTGTCATTGAAGTAGTGAACTATACTTTAAATATTTTTGTTTCAGCATTAACTGTGATAAATTGGTATAAACCCTGTTGGTACTAAACTCGTGGCAAAGTGTAATGAATTACTTGTTTCCTGTTGCAAGTAATAAATAATGTGTGATGTGAATGTGTTTCTACTACATATGACTCGAGTTTTATTTGCAAATAAAACTAATGCATTGAACAGTGAAAGCTTTCAGACTTTAATTTTTTTGAGTGTATGTTGTTTGAGCTAATTATCTCCCACTATTTGTCTCCTTTTTCTTTCTTTACTTACTCAGTTACTGTCTGTTTTACCAGAAAGTGGGAGTTTTATTTTTTTAGTTCTGTAAACTAGAAGAGGGATGATGATCTTTATTCAGAATTATGAAAATTAGGTATGCAATTTAATTTTTTTACGTATTTTATCCATAGTTTATAAAAATTGCAATTTTAATAATAAAAAAGAAAGGGAACTACAAATCTAATGGATGATAAAATTTCTCCAGTTATGATTAATTTCTTTCTTACTTGCTCGATTAAGTTGGTTTGGGGTATTTAACAAACTTAATGTGCTATTGAAAAAATAACTTCCTTTCCTCATTTGATTTGTATCTGCAAATACATAACAACAACAGGCTTTTTTTTTCTCTCTCTTAATGTCAATAGCTCAACCGTATCTGCAATGCTTTTGTTGGGAGAAAAATACCGGATAGACCAGTGTATGGGTAGAATAAACATACTGCCATGTAAGTGATACGTGACTGACAATAAACTACGAATGCATAATGCATGAACGCATGAGATTATCGAGTACCTGAAATATTCAGGTAGCTGAGGAAATGTATATTACAGCAATCACATATGATAACATTTTTTTATAATGTTTTATATTACTGTTATAACGGACTAAACTAGAAATAACAGCCGATACAACCAGTAATGAAACAAACACACACACACACACACACACACACACACACACACAC
>NW_013671384.1:28234-37317 GCF_000517525.1 Limulus polyphemus | reverse complement strand
ACACACACACACACACACACAAAAAAAAAAAACACGAATTTATTAAACTTCTAACACCCACAGAAATCTAAAATGAAAATTCTGTATTCTCAAGTTTACATCTTCCTAAAACGCAGATAATTATTATGTATCTGGCCAGTATTTGCTACTAACATCAAAGAACAATATACCATAAGTATCAGGGTTAATATTTCAGTAAATTAAGGAATTAAAAAGAAACGCAAGAAAAAAACCTAATTCCAAAATAATATTCTGTATTTAAATAGCTACAAAATCATTAACATCGAGTAATAATCAGCAAAAATACCTGTCGGCTATATCTCGTGAACTAACTTGTTGAAGCTCGTAACCGAATTTTTATTCAGTTGTTAGTTCACGAGATATAGGTGACAAGTATTGTTGGTAGGTTTTACTCGATGTAGCTAATGGATAGCAATTAGTTTACGTACTTACAACGCAGAAATTCGAGGTTCGATTCCCACTATTGATAGCCTAGTTTGTTTACTTTTTAAGAGTCCCTAGTTGAGGGTTGAAAATTTAATCTTTAAATTTTCATTCAACGTTTTTCTGAACTTTTTTGACTATCCCTATTCTCCTTTTAGAATTAACAATTTTTAATTATCTTGTTTCTCAAGTTTGTTTTTATGTCCAGTTATGGAGAATACATTTTAAGCTACATACGTGCATATGCATTCAGTTGAATGTTACATGTTTTTCAACAGTTTACAGTTGCATTCACCCAACTATTATTTACTGAGCTAGGTGGTTTTGTGCCTGAGGTTTTGTGTAAGTAAGCCTTTAACAAGCGTCGAGTACAAAGGAAGCTGTTCACAACAATATCGCATATATTATCTATTTATAGCTATGTAAATCAACTTTCAATGAAAAATAATCAACTTGTCATGGACATTCGCAACGTTTCATGTAGTATAAGGCCCGTCATAGCCAGGTGGTTAGAGCGCTCGACTCGCAATCTGAGGGTCGCGGGTTCGAATTCCCGTCCAACCAAAGCCCTTTCAGCCGTGTGAGCGTTTCATTCTGACGGTCAATCGCACTATTCGTTGGTAAAAGAGTAGCCCAAAAGTTGGCGGTGGGTGGTGATGACTAGCTGCCTTCCCTCATAGTCTTGCACTGCTAAATTAGGGACGGCTAGCGCAGATAGCCCTCGTGTAATTTTTCGCGAAATTCAAACCAAACCAATATAGTATATATATCTAGATTTTGGTGCTAAATACTCAGCTGATAATAAAAACAAACTTATGAAACAAAAATAATAATAATAATAAAATGGTACTAAAACACACACTCACAATTTCAGCGAAGTACGAAAATCAGTAGAAAATGTCATCACTGACAAGCGTAGATAAATCTACTATGGTAATCGTCTGCTATTAGAAAACTCACTGAAATATTCGCAGAAAACCACGTAGAGACAAAGTACAACAGTGAACTCGAGAAACAATGAGGAACAGCGAACTTCGGGAGTGAATCCTCAACGTGGCAGTTTCCAATTAAGTTGCACAAATTATTTTCTAATTAATGCGCGTTAGTTAAACACCGGATTTTTTCAATGACGAAAAATGAAAGTCAGATATGTAGAAAGTTCATAATTGAGACGCTTTATGGAGTATTTACAAATAAGGATACAGTATAAATACAAGAATCGGTGAAATAATGAATGAACAGTTAATGAAAGTTACTTATTAATGAGTGAGTGGTTCAGTTCAATACCAGTCAACTCGTTCAAAGTCAGAAAAATTATTCAGTGCTAGTTGTGATAGTTATTGCGTCTATTCTGCTGTTCACTTACTGGATGATTTTTAGCTTCTTGAGCTAAACGTACGTCTCGCAGTTTATATTAAAACGTTGCATTTGAAGTTAGTCCTAAATTTATTGGGGGGGGGGGGTTAAAAGTTTTTATTTAAAATTAAACCTACAATTGAAAAGAATTAATTAATTCGTTACGTGGACTGGACTTGGCATGGATTTTATCAAACAACCAAAAGAGCCCACCCAACGATAGAACATTACGATAAAGAGAAAGAAGTGATTTTACTGTCAATATGTTACAGTATTAACAAAATGAAGAATCTTCGAACATTTTTTGTAATTTCTTTTTTTTATTGTATCTCTTCTTGCATTTTTAATGAGAATCTGGAAAATGAACGTTGTGTTCCTACTACATCTTATACATGGAAAAGAATGTGAACCTTCTCATCAAAACGTTGTTTTTAAATTGCCACTTATTTCCAGCTGACCAGTAATTAGGTGACCTTTTGTTAATCCTGGTCACTGAAAGATGTTGTGGTGTATATATTTGTCAATAAGTTGATGAGTTATGTTTCTCCCCATCTCGGTGAATGGATATCGTTACTGTTGGGGAACGATTGTTGGGATAACTTGTGAACTTGAAAGAGAGTAATGCTGAACATACTTCGCTGTAGATGTGTTATATATGTGTGTGATAGAAACCTCTTTATTCAGTTCAGTGTAGCCTTCCTTCCTCTCATCCTAATTTTGAAATTAGGAACGACTATATCTGTCGGGCTGGGCGTAACTCAATGATTATCGTGCTCGGTCTATGAATTAGGGTTAACGGTTCCCCTCTTCTATCCACAAAAAACGCGCTTCACACTTTGGAGCCATAAATGTGTTATAAGAGTGATTGTCACATACTACGACTACTACTCGGCCAAACAAGTTTCTAACAAACAAAATAAGCCTAGATCTTTGGATCTCTGATCTGTCCATTTATCCTTCTTATCAAATCAGGTTAAACACCAAACACCTTACCTCTTTTGTGATATTCGGGTACACTGATAACTGACAGATAAATCGGAAAGTATCTGAAAAATGCATACCCTGGAAAAGTTACGCAGAATATATATATACGAAACAGACAGCAAAGTATAGAAACTCTCAAACATATAAGTGAACAAATAAAATCTTTATTCATAATTGTGGCGTAACAGGTGTATTTTATCAAGGTGACCGGTTAAAGTGATCTTTAAATACAACATTGAATTCAATATTGCATACGTCACAGACTATTCCAAGAAACATTTATAGGGGATAAAATTATAAATTGTTTAAATATCTCGGACACCCTTTAGGGTGGAATCGTCTTTCCGCGAAGGTGTCACACAGAGCCAAAGTCATACGAGTTTCTAGCCTTTTGCATATGCAACTTTACCCAAGTCAAAGGAATATTATAGATTTAAGACCTTTCAACATTTGGTTAAGAAGAATTACATACAGAACATCAGCAACAAAATTAAGAAAAAATATATGAATAAAGTGGTGCTACTATAGTATGCTGTCTACCGAGCTGGAGTTGGTCTACCCACAATGGTAACAGGTGATGAAGTCATTAATACCTGACTTGAAGTAACATAGAATATAAAAGGGGGAATCATGGAGACAAAAATTAGTATCGTTCTAGAGCTCAGTTAAGCACATCAATATCGAATAAAATGTTGGTGTTACTAACAATGTTGCTGAAAGATTTTTTACAGAAGAGTGATCTTGACACCACCGTAACATGAGCATAATCGTCTGGATGCACCACAAGAAGCAGCACCTTGTGGTCAATAATCGTCTGGATGCACCACAAGAAGCAGCACCTTGTGGTCAATAATCGTCTGGATGCACCACAAGAAGTAGCACCTTGTGATCGATAATCTTCACGATCACAAGGTGCTGCTTCTTGTGGTGAATCCAGAAGATTATCGATCACAAGGTGCTGCTTCTTGTGGTGAATCCATAATCTTCTGGGGGCACCACAAGAAGCAGCACCTTGTGATCGATGTGTTAGCATCATGCAAGAAAAAGAGAAATCGTGACATAAGTGTTCAGACAGGCAACGCATTTTTCCATTATTCGGACATCAACAGCAAATTTAATTGCAAATTGAGTTTGTACGAAATTTTAGAACTAATTTTCTTTTATTTATATCATAAAAAAATAGACCGCATACTATAGTAGCACCAATAAAGTTGTATTATGGTATAATTAAATTAATGGCCATTTCACTCATCACACTCGTATAAAAAGTTACAAATTTCCTTTTATAAGCGTCTTAACAAGTCTGCAGGTTTTGTCAGAAGTTTTTTGTTAGAGATTTAAAAATTCCTATTGGTTGTGCACTTTAGCCATATCCTGTATATTCCATGATCCAGCATGAAAGATTCAGGACAAGTTTTATATTGTATTTTGTTATTCATCGTTCAAATTCATATAAACGTAAATATCAGAATTTTTGGTTTTCTTAGTTGAAGCTTACTTGCTAAATTCTCCATAGCACTCGTAAAACAAATAATCTCAAACTTTTGTCTTATCATCGGTGACCTTTTTCTGAAAGTAGGTTATTCGGGAAATAAGGAGATGGGGGGGGGCATGTTTTAAGTAGACTAATGATTATTCAGAATTACAAGTAAGACGTGCGCTTTCCGCCTGAAAGTAGTACCCTCTAGGGAAAATATACCTTTAATACGTAGTACCCTCCACACAGTTTGTTTTTCTTGTTGTTTTTGATTGACCCCCCCCCCCCCCTCCCATAAAACGTTCTTAATATTCTGCAATTGAAATCATCTTGGTTCAAATTTATTTCATTTGACCAAGCTTCAGTTTTTCAAAACAATCTTCGCTTTACTTGAGGCAGATGTCACTTTAAAAAATATCGAATAAGCTTAAGGAGTTACTTTCGTGTGAAATAGTTGATTTGCTATTAAATGATCATCATATTCGTCAATTTCATTTAAGTTTCTTGTTGTATAACACATATAATAACCTTTATTTCCGAATTTCTTAAATCCTCTTCGGTCCGTGTCACCCTGTTATAATATGCTGTAATGTGGAAATGTAGTATCCATTGTAGTAGGGTTCAAAGCTCCTGTCTCTGAAACACAACTCTATTAACACACTGCAGAATACCCCGTGTTTAGAGTATCTTATTAAAAGCTGACCTGATAGTGACTTCAACCAAGTCTATAATTTGGGAAGAAGCTCTGTAGAGATGGAATTGTTCAAAGACACCTGTCTCAACTACTTTTTATTATTCCACTACAACTTTCAGGAAATATTTATTTTTTAGGTTTTTAAGATGTTTACAAAATTATTCTATATAACTGCTTAAACTCGTTTACATGTAACGTGTTTATCGACAGCTCGTGATTCGATGTGTGAATTGATACAAAATTCTACTTCCTTTAGAAATGCTTTTATTTATTTATATATTATAAATATAGCATTTGTAAAGAAATAATTTGTATATTTACATGAACATTTGAAAGATCTGATTAATTATTCCTTTTGGAAGATTTTTAATTAAATCACATTTGTACGATCACTATACATATTTTTATCATTTTAACTTTTTACTTGTGTTAAAGTTGAAGTGTTTTTATAATAGATCTTCAGTACAAATACGGAATATTTTCATCCTTTTCTAGTGACTTGTTATTATCAAATAGTAAAATGTATACAATTTAATAAATATCCTCTAAAATGTTTAAGTGCTCTGGAAGTGTTGTCTTTATAGAACCTGTATTTGACACAAACCATTGTGTAAGTGTCTAAGGTTGGTTATATTGTTTCAAACTCGTGCGGATAGACGAGGTTGTTTATAGTTAGAAGGACAGCAAGCGTTGAGTTCTGCACTAGATGATAATTCTAGGAGATGCAACGCCAGGCGTTAAACCGTCATGTGTAGATCTGTTAGGCTCGCAGGAGTAGAAGAGTTCCTTCACTGAGTTTACCAGAGGCAGTCTGGCTGTGTATTATTATATTTCATCCCTACGTTTTGCTTATCGTAGCTACACCAATGATACTTTGTTTTCCGGCAGTCTCGTTCCATCTGTATATTGATGAAAACCTTCCATGATTGCCACTTTTATTTTATTGGTACAGAAGAGGTCAATATCCTACCAGTAGAGTTCTGTCTGACTTTATAAAGTGTCTTCTCTTGCGAGCTTGTCAGCTCCCTCGTTTAGCTTTACACCTGTTAATGGCTTTAGAGTATGGCTTGCTTTTTGGCTTTCAGTTCCATTCTTGTAGTGTTCGTGGGTCATCAGCCTTATGAAAAGTGTTGTTGCTCTTATGTCACTAACAGGTAATTGTTCACTATGACCTTTGAATAGCTGCTGACAGGAATTTTCTGCTTCACACTCTAACTAATTTCTACATTTTGTATCTATAATGGCTCCCATAGATCCAAGTGACATCAGACATTTATTTCACATGGGGGAAATCTGATACTTGATGGTCACGAATTATCTCTATAGTGGCTATTGCACCTGTCCACCCATAACCTTTTCATGAGACTGGTGTATTCTAGATCTTTATTGAAAAGGGTAGTGGCTCTAAAATGGAATGCATGATCTTTACACTGCAAGACCCCAGTGAAAAATTTTGCATGTAATCCCTGTTGATGTTCTGTGAGGCTGCTAAGACCTGTGAGGTGTAAGAGGGTTTGGGTGGTGATGAATAAAGTACATCCCGTTACCAATCTTAAACTATCTGTCTTATCTATCTGTGAGGTGCTCATACTGATCATCGAGGGTGCATAATCCAGGATGGAGAGAATAAGACCACAAGCAGGTGAAGTTCTTTAACTCTGTTTCATGCTGCAATTTTCAATGAGGCTTCTTGTGAGCTAGAAAAATTAATTTATTTTATTGTTTGTTTGAAGTTAAATACAAAGCTACACAATGGGCTATGTGTGCTCTGCCCACCACGAGTCGAAACCTGGTTTATAGCGTTGTCAGTCCGCAGATTAAAATTTTACTTCGTTTCTTTACGAATAACATAACTTGTTTAGATCTATTTTTATCTGTTGGGTCGAAACCTGGTTTATAGCGTTGTAAGTCCGCAGATTAAAATTTTACTTCGTTTCTTTACGAATGGCATAACTTGTTTAGATCTATTTTTATCTGTTGGGTCGAAACCTGGTTTATAGCGCTGTAAGTCCGCAGATTAAAATTTTACTTCGTTTCTTTACAAATGACATAACTTGTTTAGATTTATTTTTATGTGCTGTTTTTCAAACATCCTTCTTTTCTACGAATGCACACTCGAAACCTAAATTCAAATTTCCTGTAGAACGTGGCCTACTTATGTGTATATGTGTAATAACATTTTGTATATTAAACTTCTCTTTAACTGGTGCTCAAAGGTGGCTCGTAAGTAAATCTGAGGGCTTATGACGCTAAAAATCGATTTTCCTACAACAGTCACTGTTCTTCAGAAAAGCTATTTCAGGTTGGCCTTGTAATAAATTGAGCTGAGAATACCGGATATCCCAAAGTCATTTCCAAGGAAGACAAATTCATTAGATACATCATCCTTCAGTATGAGGGTGTGTGTTTCGTCGAGAAAAAAACCTTGATAGCTATCTAGGTTAAAGGAAGGGTACGGTATAAAACATGTACGTTTTAGCACGTGTTGTGAAAAGCAAGTTTTGTTTATTGTTAAGCACAAAGTTACATAATGGGCTGTTTGTGTGCTGCCCATCGCGGGTATACAAAACCGAATTTTAACATAAGTCTTAAGACTTACCGCAAAACCACCAAAGGGTGGGAAGAACAACCAATAAAATTGCGTTGGCATCTAAGAGCATTGGTTAAAATAGACATTTAAGATATAAAATATTACTGCACAAGTAACATTATTACAAAACGTTAAATAGGCTTTTTAAGATATGTTTCATTTTTAATGAAAAAATCAGAATAGTACCTTAAACTTCGTGTGTGTGTGTGTGTGTGTGTAGTAAATAATGACGGTAGCAGTCACCATCCTTCGCATTATCGGGAATGTATTTAAAATAACTAAAACGTAAGAACATTTACAAATTATCTCTTAACCTATTTTAGCGTTTTATATACACTGTGTGTGTGTGTGTGTGTGTGTGTAAATAATGACGGTAGCAGTCACCATCCTTCGCATTATCGGGAATATATTTAAAATAACTAAAACGTAAGAACATTTACAAATTATCTCCTAACCTATTTTAGCGTTTTATATACACTGTGTGTGTGTGTGTATGTAAGTAGGCCATGTTATACTTGTTTAGCGACAGGAAATTTGAATGTAGGTTTCGAGTGTGCATTCGTAGAAAATATAGATGTTATATTTCTGAAAAAAACCTTAACCGAGATGAAAATAGATCTATTTGAACAAGTTGTGCAGTTCGTCTACGATGAACAAAAATTAAAAACAAAATGAAATAAGATATTTATAACCTGTTCCACGGGAATTGTTTATTCACAGAAAAAAATTAATACCACCCAACGAGCGTCATAACACTTAAATGATGTATATTTGTTAGAGTACTTCAATAGTATTTGGTTATGGGTTTGGTGTAAGGAAACCATTGATATTAATAATGGTGAACAAATTCTAAGTTTCATTGTCTTGTATTCAGTCCCCTATATACATACCTATCTCATGTTAGTGTGTGTATGTGTTTGTTTGTTTGAAGGTAAGCACAAAGCTACACAATGGGCTATCTGTGCTCTGCCCACCATAAGTATCGAAACCCGGTTTCTAGCGTTATAAGTCCGCAAACATACTGCTGTGCCACGGGGGGGGGGGGGCGGTGTGTGTATGAGTGAAAACAGTAGTTCTGTTAAATACAGATGCGACGGATTTATTATTATATATTTATTTTAATATCAACGTTTGTTTAGATTAAGTTTATATTTAGAAGTGTGCATAGCTTATACTGTTAAATATGTATTGCGAAACTTCCGCTTATTCTTTAAAGTTGTAGAAAATTCTTTAGTGTAAGAATCAACAATATATATGTGTGTACGTAAACGATAGTGTTAGCGTCAGTATTGTTACGTAAAGGTGAAAATTCGAGAAAGCCTCCACACGTCTATAAATGTAAGTAATGCTCCGTGCCAAAAAAAAGAGTATCTGTTATTGGGTTACTGTAATTGGTGTGCTATAAATTTCATAAGCTATAACTGCGATTAACGCTTATTAATCGGGAAACTTCGGATATTTGACCAAGAACGTTTATAAATTTCGAATATTACAAACCATTTAACTTCAGTGGATTCACATCAGACATTAGTACTTTT
>NW_013671384.1:4014-27279 GCF_000517525.1 Limulus polyphemus | reverse complement strand
CAATGATTTATAAACAAAAGTTTCACAAACTTACAAGCAATATAAAGTCTTCTTTTTAGTCTAGAACTTCTTCAATATCTTATCGAGGGTTCACGATGAGCGAGTTAGTTACGAATTGATGTAGGTATAATTCACTAAACAGGGAGCTAGCTAGCTTTGTCATTCGTTGTTCATCAGCCACACACGCCGAGTTTTCCACGGATGACGTTTGGTAATGTTTCCGTAAAAATACTAATGTCCATTAAGAATCCACTGAAGTTAAATACTTTGTAAATGCTCTTGGTCAAATACCTGAAGTTTTTCGATTGATAATCGTTATTACAATCACAGTTATAGCTTCCGAAGTTTTAGCACACTGACTATAGCAAACTAATAATAGATACTCCTTTTTTGGCGTGTCGTGTTGGTTATATTTATAGGCGTGTGGAGGCTTTCTCGAAATTTCAGTTTTATGTAACAGTTTGTTTGTAATTAAGCACAAAGCTGTACAATGGGCTATCTGTGCTCTGCCCACCACGGGTATCGAAACCATGATTCTAGCGTTGTAAGTTCGCAGACATACCACTGTGCCACTGGGGGCTACGTAACAATACTGACTCTACATTTAAGCGTTTCCGTACATACATGTATTGTTGATTCTTACTTTCGAGAATCTTCTACAACTTTGGAGAATAGGCGGGAGTTTCGCAACACATACTTAAAAGTATAAGCTATGTATGTTTCTAAATATAGATTTAAACTAAACAAACGTTGATATTAAAATAAATATATAATAATAAATTTGCCACAGTAATAACTATTTGTAATAACTGTTATTGTAAATTGTATTGTTGTCTGTATATTAAACATATTTGTATTAAAGAAGAAAACTGTGTGTATTAATCTTGTTGGCAAATATCGTAAATCGGAGATATATCAGCATTTATTTAACTATTAAGTTTAAATTATCGTTTCACTCGATTTCAGACCATTCGAAATTGTAATACGTAATACAGTACTTAACGTATTACGACATAAAATTAAAGAAACTGATAGTGACAAACATAATTTTTGGTTTATGAATAATAATAATGAGATTGCTTTACGTGATTTGGAAAGTATTAAAAGCAGTTATTACAGATCAAACATATCTTACTAATTTACTTTATTTAATGTAACTCCGTTGGAATATACTTTTATTTGTGTATTTGAAGCTTGATATTTAAACTTTACAACAGTTCTGGCGATATTAAGATTTTTTATAGCACAATTTTATTTTCTAGTTTATGTACTTCCAGTGGTAAGTTATAGTTTTATTTCTTTTTGTCATTCTTCATTAGCACTTGCACTCTCACAACTAGATGCAAACAACGAAAAAATGGCAACATGTGATGCCTAGAACAGTCACTGTTGTTTTATGTTGTTTTTTAACAATATGAATTGAAGTTGTGTCTGATAGACGATGTTATGCTTCCTTAAAACCCGAGATGTATATCTTATAATTCCCCAAATTATAAATTTTAACTTGGTGTTATTATTGCTGTATTTCTTTAGGGCTGATTTTTCATAGCTTATATAACCATGATCATCATAGGTTTGGAAGTGCGTGTCTAGACGCTTCCTTTCTCGATGTTTAAATGTTTTACATTGTTTGGTTTTCTATACCAAAATAAATTTTAGTAAGCACTTTTGGTAAGCACATACATACATACATACAAATAGCATTTTAGAGTAGAGCTACGTTTGTGTCTAGGTATCGATTAACCTAGCACTGTTTTACCTGTAAGTTTCTTATTTATGATGTTTAGAGGAGAGAGAGGTACTTAGGGCTTGGGTCTTCATGTATTATGTAACTTTAGTTTGCATTTTTATTCATATTTTTCTTTTAATATTGAAGCAAGCTATCTAGGAGCCTGTCTGATAGTGTTGGCATGTTTGAAAGTTGAGAAGAAATAATGGGTTTGTTTATCATGGGACTCTATATGCTTTCGTTAAAATATAGTTTTGTATTTGCTGTAGTTTGTTGATGTGTGTTTTGACATATTTATACAGACATATCTACAACTGATCTCATGTATGTTCTGTAAATGTTTAATAGGTTTTCTGGTGAAGCTCCTTGTTTGTTGCTAGTCAGACTCCGAAGGTAACTTGCTCTTTTCCAAATTCTTGGTTTGATGCTACTAATGTGTGGTATCCAGTTTAATTTTGAGTCAAATGTAATCCATAAGAATTTTACTGATGTTGCTGCCTGTAAGATAGTCCCGGCGAGATATAACTGTAGTATTAATTTGCTTGTTTTGAACGAATTTGTAAATAACATGACTTGTTTTGTGCACATTGATTTTAATTTTCCACTTAGTACAGTACAATTCTGTTTCGTTTAGCAGTGGTTGTATATTGTATGTTGCGAACTGTGAGCAAAAAAGTGTGTTTGTGTCTTTGAGATGTATGTCGCTGACATACATGATAAATAGGGTAGGACTAAGTATTCCTCCTTGAGGGACACCCGCCTCCAGAGTGCAGCACTCGGAGTAGGTGCCCTCAACATTTACTCTGATATTCCTATCTTCCAGGAAGCTAGAAACCCAGCGGATAATTATTATGGGGAGTCCCAATTTGGACAGTTTGGATCAGAGTCCGTTGTGCCATACTTTATAGAATGCCTTTTCAACATCTAGGAAGGATGCGACTGTACATTGTTTTGTTTTTTTAATAAAGCCGTGTATTATTTCTTTCGTTAATCCTATGAGATGATCTATTGTTTGTCTTGCTTTTCGGAAGCCATTTTGTATTTCCGGGAGTATTAATTTAGTTTCCAGGTAGTTTATGAGTCTATTATTTATATTTTTTTTCAAGTAGTTTTCCTAGATTGCTTGTTAGACATGCCGCTCTGTAGTTTTCGAGGGTATTCGCTGGTTTTCCTTCCTTATGGAACATAAGAACTTCGCCCTGTTTCATCGTTCCTAATTTTGAACTACTGACCAACGGAAAGCGAACCAGCCAGCAGAACCCCACCACCCACTCTGCATATTAAGGGGTTATTTGCACTGCTTAGGGTGGATGGAGAGGATATTTTATGGTATCCCACGGATTTTTAACCCGGCTCGCTCTGCTCCGAAATTCATAGCTCTGCTTTAGCAAAGGACCAACTCCGTGCCGAGGAAATAAATGTGCGTGCGTACGTTAAGTATTTCTTTCAAAAGGAAGAGGTATAAATATGGGTTTCTGGTATTAATAAAATCTGAAATAAACGCTATCTCCTTTTATTTAAAGTGAGCAAACTATTATTTATCTGTTATATCACAAACCCTTTCAGTTTTTTAAGGGTGTTAATTGAGTTCAGTAATAATATACTCGAAACATTTTTCGAAAAGAAAATGCTAGAACATTTATGTAAATAACAATATTTCTTTCTGCTTTTTAAAAAGATAGATAACGTAATACAAATAACATAAAATAATAATAACCCTTAAAAGTCTACTAGTTATTGTTTGTAAAAATTGTTCCAACGAAATACTTAATGTTTCTCATGAAAAAATTCCACTCCTGATTTAAGCTGTTTCTAAAGTTTAAAACCTCGAATTAATTAGCTTTATTTTTGTCCAACTTTTATTTCAGTTAAATCATATGTACACATGATGGAATAATGATAATATTAAATATGTATAGGGGTTGAGTCCGTTTTACTTCACCATAGTGGTTAATAAACACTGTTTTTGGGAGCTGGAAATCTCCATAGTAAGTGTATACGATGGAATGTTGTACTCGAGTATACTGATTGTTATAATGCATTAATTAACGAAGAGGGGCGTTTCGGTATAGGAAGTCGAAACGTCGTCCCTCTCTAGAAACGAGCAGGAGCAATCCATTAAAGCCAAATTCTACTAGTCCAAGATCAGGATTTTCAGACTTTTGTTTTAACTTAAGTAATATAAAATAATATTAATAAAGGTTTGTTAAATGAGTTTTATCTGAGAATACGTGTTTCTCATTTTTAAGCAGCTGGTAATTTATTGTCTTCGCTCAATTTTCAAATCACTGAATGTTCCCTTAAGTACATGAAATAGTGCTTACTCATCTCGATTGGAATTAATAATGTATTTTTCTGTCCTTCCAACATAGTTTTATTACAATTACAGTGACTAACTTTACATATAATAAGTACAATAATATTCACAATGACACATGCTTGTAATATCATGAAAAACATCAATTGGATTTTTAAATAGTACAATAAGAACTTCTAGTCACTATCAAGAGCAACCCTTTATATCTGTCGTTAGGTCGCCAATTCATGGACAAAAAGTCACGTTAATGGAAGCATTGAAGCTCTAGACGTTGGACAGTCAGAAAATGAACACCGCGGAGGCTGGACGAACCAGTTCGACTTCTTTCTTTCTTGCTTGGGGTATGCTGTTGGACTCGGGAACGTCTGGCGGTTTCCGTATCTTTGTTTCAGAAATGGCGGAGGTATGTAATTATATTTTTGACTGTAGATTCAAACTTTAATAAATATAGTTTCTTGCGCTTCCTCTTTTTTTTTTTTTTAATGAGTGAGAGAGCGAGTTAAGTGACGAAATGTAATACACGAATACACATTAAAATGCTATATGTGTTATACTAAGTTCTTAATATATTTTCCTTAATGAAAATACAAAACTCTTAATTTTGCACTATTGTCTGTATCCTAATCACTCGCGTCCCCCAGGGTTGCGCGTCTCATATTTTGGGAAACACTACTGTAGATATAAAAGCAAATACATGAACATCAACCTAACTTTTACTGTAGGAGGAGCAGCGAACATCTGATATTTTAATATTTGTCTAAATAAAGATTCATAAGTTTCCAATATATTTGCCTTAGTATTGTTTCTTGACACTTGTGTATAATATTAAAATAATAAATAACACACAACGTTAAAATATTTTAAGGCCAATATGTGGCTTTCAATGGTTCATTCTACATGCTTCGACGTTACAACGACATCATCAGGAGTGAATTAGAAGACATGGAAGTGTCATGTTTATAATAAACCCGTTTAGAACTAGGTCTTGTGACCTATGCTTTTGGTTTACAATTCCTGCATAACTTTTAGAGGAGATCCCGCCACATTTGTACACAGATATTCGCCCAGACCTTCGTCTCTATTTAGTAATTCATGATATTTTATACTTTTTATTGTTTCCAAGGTTCTACCCAATTTAACGTTTTTGTTGTTAATTATTTTAACATTTATGCGCAAGTGTCAAGAAACGGTACTAGAAACCAGAACCCACAAGTTTGAAAGACAAAGGAGTAAATTAAAAATATGGATATCTCAACTAAATTTTTGATGAGATGTAAAAGAAAGAAGGTTTTCCAAAATTCCAAAATGTATACAAGTGAAGTGTAATATCAAAGGTAAAAAAGTGAATCATCATGTGTAAAACAACAGATAATGTGCATTACGATTCAACAGAAAAGAAGTGTCATAGCCAAACAAGAAAATATGGTATCGACTACATTTAGAAAGGAAATTATGAAGAACGTTGGATTGAATGGAAAAGGTTTACTTGGATGCAGAAAATGGGAGATATTAATAAGTAAATCTATGAATGGAAAAGGTTTACTTGGATGCAGAAAATGGGAGATATTAATAAGTAAATATATGAATTGGATCAGAAATACGGGAAAAATAAATCACAATAAGAAAACTAATTAAATTGGGTAACTTAAGAAATTAATTGATGATAATGAAATGTATAGCAGTTGAAAGAGGATTTAACCCGAATATTGTAAATAAAATAATTAAGAAATTCACCAATGTTGTAATAATGGATCAAAGTATTTTTTTAAACCTAGTTATGGTAAGATTAAAATGGAAAGTTTAATTTTGCCATATGTTTCAGGTTTAACTAGTTTATTTAAAGTATTTTTAAAAACAACAAATAATTTACCCTTATCTTTAAACCGATAAGATAGATCAAATTTAGGTAATACTAAATACAATATACAGTTAATGGAGAAAGCTGAAATTTATAAAAGTGGATGTGAAATATTTTCATTGGACACACAAAAAGTAATCAAAAATATTTCAAACAGAGCATAAGGGGAACAAAAAACATTGATAATGTTACCATAGTAGAACATGTACATAAAGCACAACATACGGCATTATTGAAAAAAAACTGTAATTATTGGCTTGATCAAAAGGTTTTACAGCCAATAGTATTCTTGAGTAAAAATGATGAATTATTATATAGAGACGAAGGTCTGGCGAATATCTGTAAGAATATGGCGTGACCTCCTGTAATAATTATGCTTGAATTGTAAACTAAAACACAGGTCACGTGACCTAACTAAAAAAAAAAAAAAGTATTCTTGATATGCCTCTATCATGTCTTCTAATTTACTCCTGTTGATGTCGAAACAACTAGAATGAATTTTTTTGGAGGCCAGAGATTGCCCTTACTTAAAAATGTTCTTAATTCTGTACCCCTTTTAACGTTGAGTTGTATATTATTTTATATTTAGTTCATTTAATCTTAAAGGATAATGTTTCGTATTTTGTTGTTGTTTTTCTACCAAATGTTTTATAAGATAATTTTATTTATAAACTTAAACTATTTTAGTTTGTCTAAAGTAAAATTTAAAATAAATTTTGTGGTGAGTCAAAAATATTTGAATTGTGTTGTAACTACTGTAAAACTTGGAAGTTTTAACTTTTATCTTTTATCTATAGGGGCATTTCTTGTACCATATGTTTTGATGCTCTCACTATGCGGGTTACCCGTCTTCTTCCTGGAGTTGTCTCTTGGACAATTCCATGGCCAAGGTCCCAATATTGCCTTTCGCCACATGGTACCCATTTTTCACGGTAATATTTCAGTCTTTAGCTCTTGACAAACTCTGTTGCTGTACAGTAACGAGAAAGTAATAAGCTGTATATAATTTGATGTCTATAAATTGATGTGGCATATCCCAGAATCAAGTTTTCACTTGATAAAATTAAAGTTAAACATTTTTTTATGCATTTATCGGGTTGTTTGAATACGATGCAGATTGGTATATAACATTAGTATCTTGTAAAATTCCATAAAATAAACAGTTTTTATTTACTTGTTTTATATTTGAACATTTTATCATTATTATGTGTACATTTGAAAAATAAATATCTTTCTGACCAGCATTTTACCATTCCGTTATATTGATATATATGAATTAAATAACAAAATGACCGTATTTAATCACTGGTTTGGAATTTTCGTGCCTGGTTTACATGCAAAACGTAAATATTTGTATAATTTTTCAACCGAATTTATCGATTTAGGTAATTTCGTTTTCACTTAGTTACTGAAAAGGTGAACGCTAATTCTGCTTTGTTACATAACTTAATTTAACATTGTGTTTATCTGGATTGAAGTAATATTCATTTTGCTATTTAACCAAATAAATGTTCAGCTATACTTACCTCTAAAAGATTATATGTATGATTACCACCCAAAACTTCTGCGTTTCCAAAGAAATTAGTGTTCAACATCAATATTAACACACACATGTTTGAAATCGTAACTCAATTTATCAGTGCTTGCAACAATCTTCTCATTCTAGGAATTGGATATGCAATGCTGATAATCAGTTTTCTTGTGGTCCTTTACTACAATATGATTATCGCCTGGACTCTCTTCTACACTTTCGCATCCTTTACCAGTCAGTTGGGCTGGGAGTTCTGTGGAAACGAGTGGAACACAATGAGTGAGTACTCTGTAACTTTAGATTTCTAGTAGTACATATAAACTAATAGGTTAGCCTAAAGCAAAACATTTATGGATTTTTTTTTTTAATAATTATTGTTATTACAGTAGCTGGCGTTCAAGCACGTGGTTGGTGTTTAGGGTAGACCATCACTGTTGCCTGGCTTATGCTGATTACGCCATTGTTGTCATTGTGGCTGGCCTTTCTGAGTTGAATTAGAGTAGTTTCACTACTCACTGACACGTTTAAGCTTCATTATTTGATATCAAAAATATACAAAAATTTGTTCTGTAATATTCAATGAAGATCATTTAAGCTTTGTATAATATAGATATTTACTGGAGTTGCTGTATTTAAACGCCTTTACATTAATTATGACTGTACTGTTGAAAACTTGATGCTGAATTTTCTTTATCAACTATTAATCATATCTTAACAACATTTTAAAGGTGAAAGATTGAGTTTATTCATTAGGAAACTAGTTTTGGAACCATACTATTACTATTATTATGTTTTCTTAACAGAGTCGGCACTCAATCAGTTCACTAACTTTGGGAATAAACTCAAAATCAAACAGCTACTTTAAAAAAAATGTTTACCCACTTCAAATACTTAATCGTCTTGTATTTAAAAACGATTTATTTTCTGTTTATGATACCAAACTCCGAAAGCTGGAGAAGAAATGAAAGAAATATACTTATTTTCAATTTAACGTTAATTTTACGTAACTTTTTATGTCTGTATTTACTACACAATTTACCATGCTAGATTTGTTTTTACTTTCTTTTCTGTAGCTATTTTATCACTAGTGTTACATTCCATATGGATTACAGCTTGTCGTTTTATTAGTTTAGTGTTATTACTCAGATTGCCATATCAGATAATGTTTATTGTACACTATGTTGACAAGTAAATATAATGTACAAGTAACCTCCGGAAGCGCGTGGTTTTCATTACTTGTATAGCTCATTATCAGCTAAATAATCAAACTTTTTGGAAATGGTTATTTTGGAGGTTATTGGAATATGGCTTCATCACTGACGCAAAACTCGTAAATCCCAGAAAGTACAGGAGGTGGTATTTTTATATTAAACGGTTGGTAACGAGTGCAATAAAGTGGAAAGGACAATATATTTTTGCTATAAAAAATATTATTGTAGTGCACTCAATCTTAAAGCACTAAATGTGAATGAAAATGTTGTATCATAGAATTCAGAATTTGAATTCTTGTCATATAATTGCACTTTGCAAGAACAGCGCTCCAGATCTCGTGTTGCTCTGGAGTTATTATTTCCTCCATCGTCGATCTTGCTTTATTTGATGGCCATGATTGAGTACAACTGCCGAACATGGCAATTGTAACAAGCTTCTAGAAGGACGCTATGACAAAACTTCCTTTATTGTACGTTGATTTCAGTTTCCAAAGCTTCGTTTAGTCGAGAAGAAAAGACAACTTTACAGGTATGTGAAGGAATGGGATATATTTTGTTTTAGTTTGTTTTTTTTTCTTATGAACATGGCTGTTTAGTTTCAAGGTGTCACTGAAATCTTCAGTCATCATCAACCTCAAATTGTTATTCATTATTTTACTGGTCCAAAAAGTATGCTTCATCTCAATTGATTTTCGGATCAGAGGATTCTCTTTCATAGCTATAGCCTTCACTCTGCGGATGAGGGTTTTTCTCCATATTGAGCCAAATGTGTTTATAGAGTTCATTGCTGTCCTAAACGCTTTGTGTGAGAGTTTTCCGTTCCCACAGAGAGTTCGTTGCTGTCCTAAACGCTTTCTGTGTGAGTTTTCCGTTCCCACAGAGAGTTCGTTGCTGTCCTAAACGCTTTCTGTGTGAGTTTTCCGTTCCCACAGAGAGTTCGTTGCTGTCCTTTCACATTGAAAGATCGTTTCTTCGAAATGTTGTGTTCTTTGTCTCTGCATCGTTTAACAGTCTCACCATAAAGAACATTTTTCTTCGAACAAAGTTATGGCATAATGTGTAGCCATAAGATTACCGTGGCGGCATCACACTGTCAAATGATAAGAAATTCGCCATGAATCAAATATAGAGGTGCTAAATATGTCTCCCGTTGCATCATAGCTAGTATCTACGGCGACCCGCTAATGTATTGGGTCATTCAAAATACTTCTTGTGAATTGTGCTTAATTATCTGTTATGATAAGGAATATACTATTTTCATCAGTCTGTAATTGAAAGAATTAGCAGGCATTCATAATAATGATTTGGAAAGTGTTCATATGTTGTTTCAGTGAAACTTAAAGTAGAGTAAATATAGTAGTTTTGAAAACTTTGAGGGATTGTAACAACCTGTTGAAAGAAAATAAGAGATGACGTTTCAGTTGTTATACCGCGGCCTTCTTCAGTATAGAAGCGAAAACTTCGACTCCTTTTCTTTCTTTCAACAAGTTGTTTCAATTCTTTAAAGTTTTCCAACCTACAGTGTTTAAATTATTGATAAGTTGGTCTTATTTGACTAATTTAGTATACAGATATACCAAATAACAGACAACTTTAGAAAATTCATTAAATCCGTAATTAATGCTGTGTCCAAAACTTCTATTGCAGTTGATAATAGCCAAAGGTTCTTGTGAATGAATAATTGACGTTAACTTGCTATTAGAACAATCTACCTAAATAGATTAAAAATGAACATTAAACCAGTAATGAGTACGGCAAATTATATATACTGTTCTTATATAAAGATTAAAATTCATCAGTAAACGAGATTTTCCAGGATGTTACAACGTTGATCAGTACAAAGAATGTCTAAACCAGAACTTGACCTACTGGAACAACACGTGTTACGATGCTGAGGCCTACTGCAACGGAATTAGCAACTTTACATTTGGGAACCTGACCCACTGTATCAACGAAACGGCTCTCTCTCTCAACAAATCAGCGTACGTTCCTGTAGCCAAGGCAACCAAACGAGTATCTCCGAGTGAAGATTATTATTTGTAAGTAACTAATATGTATAATCTGTTTCAAAGTAACTGTTGCTACTTCAGTATATACCTATTTAAAAATGATGATACGAAAATTATAAACGGTAGACTATGTTACATATACAACACTGAAGTTATTCGGAAAGTAACAAGAATGTCTAACACTTTTAAGCCAGCCCATTCCGTGTTGTTGCCCGTAGAACATGTACGACATCAAAATTTGAAAAATTATTTGTGTTGTATTGCAACAAGTTTCCTCCAAAAATAAAATTATAACTTAAATGTTGGTTTTTAAGTTTTCTTTTAATATAAGCTTTATTTATATTTTGTTTTAGATTAAATTAAAAAATCGAAACTTTAGTCCTAAGTGTCGACTTTTAGCCGCTTGTTGGAATTTTTATTTGGATAATGAAAATAAGAATTTTTTTTCTACCGCGCAAGAAAAACGTGTCAACAGACTCCTTGTTTGAACATGGTTAATTCTAAAACATTTCATCTTCTTCTGATATACCATAAAAATGATATTTTGTAAACTTATAATGATTGTCAAAGCTACGATCAGCTTTAGCATGAAACGAATTTGTTCGTTTTTTAGTCGGTTAATAATATTTTCTAATTTTACTTCTTCAGACATTATGTGCTCGGAATTAGTAATTCCTGGGAGGAGTTTGGAGAATTACGATGGCAGCTGGTACTGTGTTTACTGTTGGCCTGGATTATTGTAGGCCTGTGCCTTATTAAAGGTGTTCAGTCCTCAGGAAAGGTATGATAGTCAGTAATCATAAAACATTACTTGCAATACCGTATTTGCCGGTGCATAAGACAATACCATGTATAAACCTAGTTTGTTGGAGCAAATCAAGTGTATTTCTTTGAGGTTCTGTGTATAGGACGACATCTATTGTCAGGCAAGTCTAGGATGTTACTTTTATGAAGAAAGTCTTAGAAGTTATTTTTTAAGACTGTGCTAACATGCGTTCTGGAGTAATCAATACAACCAAAAGTGTTTTTTTTTATATACTCTTCAAACGCTACAGACAGTTCAATTGGTATAACGTAAGTCGCAAACATGTAATAAATGCTTTTATAAAGTTGTTTTCACACAGTTTAACTCCTTTTTTATTAGAAAAAATACAAAACCTTAAGATATATTGATCTACTATTAATATATGTTTACAAAATTAGTGTATGTTAGAAAAACTAACTTTGTTTCATATAATATTAGCAATATTTTAGTATGACAGATGAGATCAATACATTTAAAATCAAAAATACCTTGATTAATTGATAAATAACTTCTAGTTATGAAGAACTGAGAGAAATGATACAATTACAAATATGTTATTGTAACGCAGTAGGTGGCACGATGTCAACGCATTACTCGAAAAACCAAACAAAATAAAAGGAACAACGTATTTTTGGTCAAGTATACTGGAACACTATCTTTGAACCTGTGTATAAGACGAGGGATAAAATCAGCCATTGCTCTAAGAGTAAAGAGTACCGTTTAATACGCCGGCAAATACGGTAGATGCTTGCTCTTTGTGTTTTACTACAATGGAGCATTTTGTTCTGGATTAATTTGCTTGTATTAAAACCCTTTAATAAGAACTTTCTCTTAACTCCTAGCTCGACGAGAATTGATTCTTTTGCTACTGGATTATTTTTCTTAGTTCCACATAGAGTAAATTCTTTTGATTTTTTTTTTCTCGTGTTATATTAGGTTGTTTACTTCACTGCTGTGTTCCATATATAAATAATAAATCCTTTTTAAAATGATGATGCGACTTTGCCTCACTGAAACTTTTCATAAAATAACCCTTTCTTTGCTTTCTCATGAAACAAGTATGTCGATACTTAGTTAAGAACTTGCTAATCTTCATGTAAAGTCGGGTTAACTCGTGAACATAAAATAACCCTTTCTTTGCTTTCTCATGAAACAAGTATGTCGATACTTAGTTAAGAACTTGCTAATCTTCATGTAAAGTCGGGTTAACTCGTGAACATAAAATAACCCTTTCTTTGCTTTCTCATGAAACAAGTATGTCGATACTTAGTTAAGAACTTGCTAATCTTCATGTAAAGTCGGGTTAACTCTTGAACATCTTGATTTTATATACACATTTTACCAAAACAGAAACTATTTTTCTCTCTTGGATCATTTTGCCGTTACTTTGATCATTTTTCTTAATTCCACGTATAGTAAATTCTTTTTTCTCGTGTTATATTAGGTCGTGTACTTCACTGCACTGTTTCCTTATGTCGTGCTAATAATTCTTCTGGTACGAGGAGCAACTTTAGATGGTGCAGCTGATGGTATTTACTTCTATATCGTTCCGAAGTGGGAAAAGTTATTAGAAGCTCAGGTATATAAGTCTTATACACTTTTCTTCTAAACCAATTTAACACTAACTCTTATGGACTTCGTTTTCGTACTTGCATATCGATAACTATAACTTTGTTTTAAACTTATATTACTATTGTGAATATTTCGGTTACCCACGTGGATGTACCAGTGTGGAAGTCTTTCAGCAGTTACTTTTATGGTTACTGATATAAGTGATGTAAAATAATAAACACGACAACAAAAGAATCAATAAAAGCATAAAGGTACCTGTAATATAGCTAGTCAAATATTACATCGCAATGTGTCTTGTTAATAATTTATGAACATTTGTTCATTTGAAATAGTTTAGCCTTCTGAAGCGTGTTTGAATATTTTCTTTTTACTAAGTCGTAAATTAACAAATTTACAAAATGTCAATACAGTCATAACGTCAATCTTAGGTTTGGGGTGACGCTGCCGTACAGATCTTCTATTCGTTAGGTCCAGGTTTCGGTGGTCTGTTAACCCTAGCGAGTTACAACCGTTTTAACAACAACTGTTACAGGTAGTGTTTTATTTTTCTAAGTGATCTTGATCAAAACTGATAAGAGTTGCATATGTTTTGTATTGGGATATTTTTGTTATTTTACTATGTGTTTTTGAAGTATTGACCAGAAAGTCGTGTATAAACATAATCTAGCTGTATGAAGGCAATGTAGACTAAATGTTTTGTTTCGTGTGAGAAAAGGAAACACAAATTAAAGAGAGATTGTGTGCACATATTAAGGTATATTTTATTTTGATTGCTACGTTTAGATCAAGTTCAGTTGTAATGATGTTGGTAAAACTTTACTTGGCGTATGGAAGATTTTGTTGTTGTTTTTTTGTGGTGTTACGAATCTGAATGCATAAAATTTGTAAAATGTAAAGGCAGTGCTATGTATTTAAATGTATTAAAACTAGGTCTTGACTTGTATGAGATTAAATACGTAGAGCTCTGAACGAATCTGTTAGCCGTACGCTTCAGTGACTACGAGGTTAACTTAGATGGGTTAAACCTATTTCACAACAAGTGGTACCAACCAAACACCTCTAGTACAAAAGAAACGTTTTTCCAAATATTTTTCCTTATGCGATACGTAATGCTATCTATACCCACAATTCCCTTACGCATATGGTGACGTCCTCCGTACTTCCCTACTTCTAATTTTATTTTTACATAATTTGATGCGCACGTACACACGTTATTATTTCATTTATATAGATTATTATGGGCCCCACAGCGGCATGTCTGCGGACTTGTACCGCTAGAAATCGGTTTTCGATACCCGTGGTGGGCAGAACATTGTGTAGCTTTATGTTTAACTACAAACAAGCAAACAAATAAGATTATTGCGTAAATTAGCCATCATTTCATTTATAAGTTTGTTTGTTTGTTTGTAATTCAGCACAAAGCAACACAATGGGCAATCTGTGCTCTACCCACCACGGATATCGAAACCCGGATTCTAGCGTTGTAAGTCCGCAGACATACCGCTGTGCCACTGGGGGGGGGGGGGCTATTTGTAAGAAAGCAATTAGTGTAATTATATATACATTTTTTTTTTTTTTTTTTCTTAGCTAATACTGAACATTCGCATCGTTAATTCACTAAATGTTTTACATTTATATGTAACCAAAAGTTCTCTAGTTAATGAAATTGTATGTTTATTAAATTCAGTTAAGCATGGATACGTCTATGATGTGTATTTTGCAGTTTTTGAGATGTTTCATATTTTCGTTTACGTGTCTGAATACTATAACCCTACTTTTTTATATATATTTTTTAAGAGATGCCGTAATCATCGCCATGGCAAATTGTAGCACAAGTGTGTTTGCTGGGTTCGTTATTTTCTCGATCTTGGGATTCATGGCCTTTACACTGAACGTGCCTGTTGAAGAAGTCATTGAATCGGGTAGGTTTTGGTTGTTTTTGAAGTTTTAATAGTCTAACTTGTAGAAATAAACTATCTGAACAGTTTAACATACTTGTGATTTAACTATCTGAACAGTTTAACATCCTTGTGATTTAACTATCTGAACAGTTTAACATCCTTGTGATTTAACTATCTGAACAGTTTAACATCCTTGTGATTTAACTATCTGAACAGTTTAACATCCTTGTGATTTAACTATCTGGATAGTTTAACATCCTTGTGATTTAACTATCTGGACAGTTTTAACATCCTTGTGATTTAACTGTCTGGACAGTTTTAACATCCTCGCGACTTAACTGTCTGGACAGTTTTAACATCCTCGCGACTTAACTGTCTGGACAGTTTTAACATCCTCGCGATTTCTATCCACACATCAATGTATTTCATAATGGGTAAAACTCGCACTAAACTTACTAAAGTGTTTCATCTCACTTCCAAATGTAAAATATCCATGCAATTCAAAGAAAGAGATTTAACTTACTCTCTAATTTCATATCTCAATCAATAGATAATGGTATTCATTTAATCTTTTTTTTTATCTACTTAAACATTATTTTTTTTGCTGCACTACGCGTAGTACCTCAAATATGTTGCTAAACAGTATCGGGTGTAGTATACATTTATCTCGGATGTTAAGCTTGTATAAAGTGATCACTGTCAAGTTTTTTAATTGTCTTTCATTTGTTAATAGCTGTATATAGTTTTGAATATACTTTTTGAGGGACAAGGAATCAGTGATAATACATGAAACAAACAACTAGTTTTTGTGTCTAGTTAAATAAGGTATTTAATATGGTATGTGTGTGAGAGGGATTTGAGGATTATGTATTGACAGTAAACGTTCACAAATATAGTTTGTAAATATAACCTAGGAACTCCAAACAGGGCTACTAATGTAGCGGTATTAGGTGAACGTGGAATGCCATCCTTAGCTATCAAGTATAAGACAAGATGCATTAAGTATTGGCTCAGACTGTATAAAAATGGAAAATTATATATTTCTAATCAGTATGATATGATAAAATGTTTAGGTAAAGGTGGAAGAACAACGCGGGCGAATAGAATTATATGAACTTTTCTATGTGTGAATTCCATTATGTACTGGAAGCATAACAGGTAACGAAGAATAAGTTATAAACGAATTTAAGCGAAGACTTAATATTTATGCGTATTTTAAATTACGTGACTACAAAAACTTCATGAAAAATCAAATTTAAACCAAACTTGGCCATATAAACGTTTGTCTATGCGTATTGTAAACTTGAAAAAGGCGACTTTATCAAAAGTACGCATTTCAAACCATGACTTTGAGTCTTCCTTCAAATTTAGATGTCTCGTAAAGTTGATGTAATTACCACCTTATAAATATAGTGTTACAATATAAAGTGTATGCCTTAACGTTGTATCACATTAAATATTACTTGTTATTGGGTACCTTAAAGTAAAATTGATATATAGAATTAGTATGTATATTGCTAATATACTAAAAATGAAACAAACAAAAAAACTGAACACGTGACCTCAATTAGCACTGTATATAAATAACGTAAACTTATTATGTACTACATAGGTATCGGTATTTAATGTTCCAGGTGACCTGAATCGTCTCAAATCAAGTAAAATGTTATCAAATCATACATTAATTATTGGGTTCAAGTTTACTTCTGAATTATGTAAACAGCTTGATTTGATCAGAAGTTATTAATAACTCTATAATTATAAGTTTTTTGTTGCTGTTTCTATCACGCTATTCATAATAGCGAAATGACACTATTCAATACTTCTGCAAAGAAGATTATTTCTATAGATAAACATGGTAAAGCAGTAAATAATAACGTTGAGGCTTTACGTATGGATTTCTGACAACACAAGCTAAATGGATTACGTAACATTAGAAAGACCAACTTTTTGAAACCTGGGGTTATTCTTATATCTGCTGAACTTCCAGATTAGTTAATAGGAACCTGTTTGGTTAGAGCATATGCTAATTGCTTCTGGTTTTGCAACTTGTCAATCGACCCAAGATCAAATACCGGCTTATATAAATTAGCACATTTTTGAGAATACATTTTTATTTTATGTTTTGCGTCATTGTAAAGTTGTACCCTGTTACTCGTGGGGGCAATGTGATTTAGTGATTAGCTCTGACTGTCACTCCGATTCTTCGTGGTTTGTGATTCGTTGACTCAAGAAAGCTCTCAACACTTGAACAGTATGTGATCTATAAGAGCGACGATCAAATCCTACTATTCGGTCAGACAAAAAATAACCCAAATTCTAAACTAATATATTAAAAAGGAAGGGCTAGTCAACAGCAACCACCACCAGCTCCTCTATAACTATTATCTGACCACCACTCTTGTAATGCTAGGCGAAATGAATCATTTTCTTGTTGCGAATCATGGGTAGGCCTTAATCTTTGAAGATTAAAATATTGGGTTAGTGCTCGGAATGCCTTTCTTTTAATACCAGAAGACCGGCTGTGCTACTGTATGAGTTTTGTAGTTCAATTTGTAAGTATTCATTGTCCATCTTTAGTGAATGTTCCAATTTTGTTTACACACAGACTCGAGCTATTATTTCCTGCAACAGATAAGAGTTTAACTCTTCGCCGTGTACCTAAGGTTAAAACCGTTGTTTTTTGCAACAAGTTAAGACTTAATTTACTTGTCTTACTTAAACGCCAATTTGTTTATGAGTACTGTGAAACAAACTGATTTTATTGCTTTCTTCTTTATATCAATATTTAATTTGTATATTAGATTCCAAGTTATCCCACATAAAAAATATATATATATTTTTCATGACAGGTCAAGGCCTAGCTTTTATAGCTTACCCTGAAGCTGTAACCAAGATGCCCGTGTCGCCACTTTGGGCCTTTCTATTTTTCTTCATGTTGATCACGCTTGGTTTGGATAGTCAGGTGAGTTTTAGTAGTTCCTTTTCTCTCCTATCAATATACATATCAGTTTTTGTTTAAAACTATTATTTCAACCCAGTATAACAGTGAGCGAGTTTTGTCATGATTTTGTATGAGAATAAATTACTAGTTCTTTAATAAATGATAAAATATACTTCACCACACGATGGAAGTGTTAGATTGGATAATTACTTGTCATTCGTAACTTTGGGGTTTCACATACTGTGCGTGTTTCGTACTGATCTTAGCTTCTCTGTGTACTTTTAATATTTTTATATTAGATGTGTGAAATTGATTTCTTCGTAAATGAAGAATCAGTTAAGAATATTTTGGCGAAGGACAAACAATCAATTTGGTTTGAACTGGTATCAGATTTGTTTCGAGATAAAAGTGTTAATTAAACAGTGCTCACTGTAAACAACAGCAACAAATGTCAGTTTTTGTGTTTGTTTCGTCGCTCAGTAAAGTTTTGACATTTTACCAAAAGAGAGGTGAACCTCAAGTTCAAGAACTCATATTTTTACATTAATGAACCGAATCCAACTGACTGAACAAAATTAGGACAAATGAGTTATTCAAAATTTAACTATTCACCGTCAGTTGTCGATAAAGCTTATAAAAGTAGCAAAAAGTTTTGTTATACATAGAATAAGGAGAATATAAAGAAAATAATTATTACTAACTTTCTAAGTTCCTCAAAGTACATTACTCGAAAAATCACCCCTACGGATTTTAAAAACCATATAAAAAATGCAAGGAATCCAATAAATAGTGCAATTTTTAAAATCGTTGACTTGAGCTTGTCATAAAGTTGGAAGTTTGAACGAACTGTGGTTATTCGACAGCAGAATGTGCGTTGTAAAAAAAAATATATAACAAAGGAACGAGCCTTGTTAAGATTAACAAAAGTGGTGAAAATCGCATTTTATTACAGATTTGTTTTATTATTATTTCCATGCCCCGTGAATGCCTCATTAAGAAAAAGGTTATATTAAGAATGACATCAGCTACAGCCCGTTATCACCCGTATAACATTATATAGAAGTGAGAACAATCGGTCAACAGCTTCTCAGTCATTATTGCCTCTACATGCCTTCAGTTAGATACCAAATAAGATTGTTTGTCAGTATAATGATGCTGTGAATAAAATAAAGTTTGTCATCAGAGTTTTAATTTCTTAAAGTTTTATCTTGTTTAACCCAGTCACGCAGAAATTTTAAATGAAGTGGTAGCACGTGCCCAGCGCAATCTCGTTGAAAGTGATAGAAATGTAGAATGTGTAAGAAGATTCACCCAATTGTAAAGACAATAAGCGTGTATTTGTAACTGACGTACAATCTCCTTATTTGATTTCCTGTACTTGTATTTTTACTGACTTCCCATTTGAAGTTATAATTTTATGTAATCTCTAATATTAGCAAGCAACTTAGTTTGGCTTTTTTTATAGTTCACCATGTGTGAGACCCTAGTGACAGCAGTGCAGGACCAGTGGCCCAATCTTCGCAAGTACAAGCATTGGGTTGTTATAGGCACATGTCTTGTCTGTTTCGTTATTGGTTTACCAATGTGCGCAGAAGTAAGTACTTGATCGCTCTATTCACCAAACACTGTGTTAGCGTTTAGTGTTGTTACGAAGTTCTGTTCATACTGTTACAAAAGTAAATATGTTTATCTTAAAAATAGAAGTCTTTCATTAGTACTGCTATAATACGATTTTAAGATATTGCATAGCTACTACTTCGTCTCAGTTTCTCTATAAATGTTATATTAATTTGCCTTGTGATAATTTTCAAAAAATTGCATAATGTACATTTCAATGTACTTTTTATGCCAAGTCATTTGTGTCAGTATTTTCTTATTCTGCTTAAACAGTTCTTGTGAATTTCTAACAGTCTTCACGAATATAAAAGGCTTAATTCACATAGCATGTAGATATCGCAGCTGATCATTCAAGCAAAAATAAGTGTTGTGTTTAAGAGTATAAACTGAAATGAGTTGCATAATAATAATACAAAGTAAATAGGTCTAGTACTATAAATTGAACCAATTGTATATAATATCGGCACGATATAAAAATCATGTAAACATGTACGTAAACTAAAATTCAAAATACCTACTACCATTGGCCGTCTACAGCCAGTTCCAGTTGTAGGTATGGTTGTTATCCCTAAAAGCATTGTTTAAGATTTTAAAAGTAATGGGGTACTAGAAATAATTTGGTAAAAAGCACCCCTTAATGTTATACAGCCAAGTTTTTATATTACGGGCAATTTGATACACTTAAACGCGGTATTTGACGTTTCCGGTATTTCTTAGACAACATATATCTTTTATTTTACGTTTCCGGTATTTCTAGTATATATATATATATATATATATATTCTTAGACAACATATCTTTCAATATATTAATTTGAGAAAAACAAGTGCTTGTATTAATATGATCACATACTACTGAGTTCAAAAATAAAGTCCAATACTTGTTGTTTGTGAAATTGTGTTCTGTATTTCAGGGAGGAGTCTATCTCTTTACCCTTATTGACAGTTATGCTGCTGGTTGGTCTATTCTGGTTCTTGGGCTCCTTGAATGTATTATAATTTCTTGGGTATATGGTAAGTAATAGAACGAAGTGGCATATCCAGGGTGTACGTAACGGAATTTTCTTTAAAATAATAATGTTTTAGATCCATACAATCTGAAGAACCGAGGTTCTAGATTTAGAAGAAAAATTTTAATTCAATCTTGCTAAACTTTCCGTCCGGAATACGTATTATTTGAGAAGCCCAATTGACCAGTTGAATATATCTATTTGTTCATGTACTGTTTTAAATTGTTAAAAAAAAAACACGAAGATTTTTGAGAATTTCATAATAGCAAGATCAAAATGTTTTTCACTGCCATGAACAGATTCTTTATGCCCCCAGTGGCACAGCGGTATGTCTGCGGACTTACAACGCTAGAATCCGGGTTTCGATCCCATGGTAGGCAGAGCACAGATAGCCCATTGTGTAGCTTTATGCTTAATTATAAACAAACAAATAGATTCTTTATAAAATAACTTCTGCTCTCTAACTAAGGAGACCAGTTTCCGGACGATGTTTTTAAAAAAAAAGTAAACTATTGAAAATGTTGTCCTGAAGCTGAAACATTGTGCCGTTCATTAAATCTGGAGTTACTAATTTTGCTAAAAGCGAAAGCCTAAACCAACAAAAAAAAAAAAAAAGAAGAAGAAGAATTTTTTTTTCCATTTTTAACGAACACAGTATTATGTTTTTACCGATTTTCTTGGAGATCAAGATAATTTCTCCGAATGACGTCCACTCGTGGTCTGACGGTATATACCTTTTGAAATATAACAATTTCATTGAGATAACTATTTCACCATCAACAAAATAATTTGACCAAAGATTGTATAATCGCATAAGTTCAACAAAATCTGCTTTTAGTCGTTTATAAAATTCAACAATGAATTATAATTATTTTATGTTTTGGAAGTCCTTAAGACGAGATATTATCAAAAACAGCACAAAGAAATTGAATATGTAAGGTTAGTTAACAGGTTATTACAATCATCTAAAAAGAAATATCTAGCTTTACTCGCATTTTAGTTTAGATTTTTTTATACATATGTGAAAACCTTAATTTTGTATTAAACTAATAAATAAAAATCACCAAAATGTGTTTAATTTTTTTATTTCCTGAGCCGGATGAGATTCTATGGTTCGTGTCCCATTAGCACACTATATATTATATATATAGTCTCAAAAAGAGTAGCCCAAGAGTTGGCGGTGGGTGATTAACTGCCTTCCCTTTAGTCTATCAATTACATTAAAAACGACTAGCTCTTGTAGCTTTGCGTGAAATCTAACTAACAGATTGTACACTTGAAAACGTAGTACCAAACATTGACTTCTTAGTGTGTCATCAAAAAACACTATTCATAATATCCTTATCAAGTAGAACGAATTTTTGTTTCAGTACTTTGTATGGCTACTGAATAATGAGAGATTCTTCCTCCCGAATATTCCTTCAACATTACAATTCATTTGAACTGTTTGTTGGCGTCTATCAAAGTCGTATGAGCGGTGTAATATTCTGTGATTGAACATTCGTTAGTACTCCTGATCTGTTTCAGAAAACTAAATTACTTCTTATTCTTTTACGGCATGGTTTAAACATTTTACAAATTGTATTGGCATTTTTAAAATAGTGTTAGTAAAATCAAATAGTATTTTGTTTGCCATATCTCTGGTTAAAACAGATGTTTTCCTTTTTGTAGGTATTAATAGATATTGTGATGACATTGCTCAGATGATTGGATTTAAACCAAACATTTATTGGCGGGTTTCTTGGACTGTAACGACCCCATTGATAATGTTGGTAAGTCTGTTCTTCACAAATTGTAAATTAGTTAAACTTTAGTAAGCTCACCAAAGCTATTCAACTACATGTACCAGTTAAATGTGCAGCATATCAAAAGTATTCAACTACATGTACCAGTTAAATGTGCAGCATATCAAAAGTATTCAACTACATGTACCAGTTAAATGTGCAGCATATCAAAGGTATTCAACTACATGTACCAGTTAAATGTGCAGCATATTCTCTCAGAACTTCAAGTAAGTCAGGTTATCCGATCGTTTC
Organism: Limulus polyphemus; assembly: GCF_000517525.1. Lineage (NCBI taxonomy): Eukaryota > Metazoa > Arthropoda > Merostomata > Xiphosura > Limulidae > Limulus > Limulus polyphemus. Next base: position 4,740 of record NW_013671384.1, on the reverse strand, counting down.
GGGCTTGGTTTTTGTATCCCAGTTTTATCTAATAAAGCAATCATATTGTACTATTTTCAAATCAGTCGTCTTTGTTAAGTAAGGTATTTTGTATGTGATTTGACCTAGATATTAACGTTTGATCAAAGCACGCTACGTCCATAGATCAGAACTAAAGCCATATATTTGATTATCTTTGCTAAATACTATACATAATGTCAGTACGTTTGGTGTTTTGATAAGGCTTAACATGTACGGAACAAGTTTAGTCTTTTGGTTGACAAATTATAAGTCATTCTTCCTCCTTTAGAAATTTTTACTCTACATTGACACTGGGTCTGGCCGATCCACTTCCTGTTTTTCCAATAGTTTGTCTCCAAATCCTTACTCTACACTGACACTGGTTCTGTCCGATCCAATCCCCCGGTTTTCCAACAGTTTGGCTCCAAATCCTTACTCTACACTGACACTGGTTCTAGCCGATCCAATCCCCGGTTTTCCAACAGTTTGGCTCCAAATCCTTACTCTACATTGACACTGGCTCTGGCCGATCCAATCCCCCGGTTTTCCAATAGTTTGTCTCGTAAACACTCGGATTAAATTAAGAAATCCCTGCGTATTTTATATATATGCAGATTTTGTTAAACAAGACCGATGTCTGTAGGTTTACTTTCTTCTTAGAATTCTTCTCAAGCAAGAAGTCGATAAGCCGTCTTAACGTTGCTAGAACAACGGGTAAAAGTTGTA
>NW_013671384.1:0-3151 GCF_000517525.1 Limulus polyphemus | reverse complement strand
CTGACAATATGTTAACTTTGGACTTTAACTTTCATGTCTATAAAGAGAATGATATGATTATTTGCATAATTAGGTGACCCACGATGATCAGTCCTACATATATTTAGGGTGATGACGTTCTATCTAGTATTTGTTCTTATCCTTGTAGTTTTCTTGCACTTCATATTCTCCGTGCCTTACCTGATCTTGAATCGTTTTCTTCCTTTTGTTCTTTTCCCCATTTTTAGAGCAAATCGTCGGATACATCCGCAAGTTTACTGTTTCTGTTACTTTTCTAACGTTTTGAGCAACTGGTGTACTATCATGATCGTTTCTATACTTGTAACACCTCGGATATTTTGCTGATTTACATTTGCAAATTGTTTTTGAATCGGACCTCGTTTCAATATCGAAAAGATAAATCTCTGAGATCCTGGCTCGTTCTCTTAATAGTTCCTCGCAGGTTTCACAAGGTTAAGGAATGGTGAGTGTGCAATAGATAATGTACTACAACAATACCGTGACAATTGTCTGAATTAGGGTAAAAAATCGCCCAACTTTACTGACAAAACCAATCATAACTTCTTTGGATGCCACCCAATTATAGATCAGTATACACTTCTGGATTCCTCATAAAATAATGCATGTTCATGTATATGTTCAGAAGAAACAACTCTGAATGCCGGATATGGTTCTTATAAAGTGCCCTACCATTTTTGTTGCCGTTGAGACAGAGATTGAAAATATTTAACATATAACTCGTGAACAATGGATTTTTGTGTAACTTTTCGTATTAGCTGAAAGGATTGGCAGTACTTAAAACTTGTACTCACATTTAATGTATTAATTTTGTTTTGTTTTTGCATTGTAGGTTTAAAAATCTACAAATTTGAGAATGCGTATAAAGAATTATTGAACTATCTAAATACAGAAGAACAATGTTTATTTTGTTTAGGGAATACTTATATTCAGCTGGGTAACTTATACACCAGCGAAGTTTGCAGAGTATAGTTTTCCAACCTGGGTGAATGGGATTGGCTGGGGAATGGCTGCCATTTCTGTAATTATGATCCCCATCTTCGCCTTGTATGAAGTGAAACAAGCTATAAATGAAGGAAAAGTAAGTAATACACGATATCATTATAAATAATTTAACATGTTGTGTACAGGTGTAAATGTTAGTAATGAGAGATAGCAATACTTAAAAATGTCCTAAAATGAAATAAAATTACGGCTGTTATAAGTTCAACATTTGTGGTTTTCATTTAGTCCAGAGTAACGTTCTCGGGAATATCAAAACGTAATGTCTATCAGATTTTTTATCTTAAAATCTGTTTCAAGAATGCTTTAGGTATCATACTAAGAACTTAACACTTGAACTGAGTTATCAATTAAGTTTAATGAAACTCGATACTGTATTTGTAGCAATGTATTGCTATGAATATATAGGTAACTTCTGTATTTTTAACGGAGTATTCTTACGAAGATTAGAAACTTTGTGTGGTCGTAGAGGTGTGTTGTTAAGAAAATTGAAGAGTTTGGTTATTGCATTCTCGAAAACGAACAAATAAATACATATGTTTCGATTGTTGAGAAGCATAGGAATGTTTTGTGGAGGATTGAGTATATTAAACTGATTTTGGAGCTTCAACGTGTCGTGAAAGTCCAGTCTTGTTTTACGTGACGACCATATATCTTTACAATAACTCTAACGTAATAGTCACTGCAAAAGGCTGTTACGTCAAAAACGCACCATTTTTACCTGCTTACTTTCGATAATCCATTTAGTACAAGAGAGCGAGGATTTCCCAGCACCCGTTCAACATTGCAAAGAAATCCATATGCGCCGATATAACTTCATATGGAATATCGTCAACATCCATTTCATGCACCAGCTGCTAGAGGAATGCGATGGTTGAACTGAAAGCTTTATATTGGTGAACCCTTACGCTGTTGATTATATTGCGTACTGTTCCTTGGACACGTGGACGGCTTTTATCATTGATGTTTGTTTTCCAGGATTTTCACCTAGCCACGAATACAGTACGACTTGTTGCAGACTTCTTTAAGGATGCTCCAGGTTTCGCAAGTTGATCCATATTCCTTAAATTAAAGGAGTATCTTAAAGTTTCCTATTTGAATATATCTTTATGATCTGAGTGTAAATATTTTGTCATAAATGTTTTTTTACATACTATTCCCAAAATCGATCAATTTTTCAGTTGCATCATCCTACCTACAAAACTCGGAACACTGTCAAAATGTAGTGATTATCAGGTGATTTGTTGCTTTGCATTTTCAAAATCGCTGTAATATAACTTAATCTATCCTGTGTTTGTGACATTAAAGTTTTTAAATACCGTAGTGTGATATTGACTAGCAGAAACGCCGCCCTACGGGCGCCTGTTTGTGCTAGTAATTACTAATCGTAATGTTCATACTTCATTGAAACAAGCGCTTTAACATTGTTCAACAGTTATAAATTCTTGTTCATTTAACATAAATAGACGTGTATTTTAGTGATGAAAGATGAAGTTTATCAGACAAATTAGTCTTGATTCCATTTGTCTTGCAGCCTGTGATAAGCTTGTTCAGGCCAACAAAAGAATGGGGACCTGCGATTGGTACGAGTAAGCCTGCAGACATGACACTACCTTCGCTAGGTGATGCACCTTATTTGAATGAAGTCAAGTTACCTGGTGGCCCCTTCGACAACCCTTCGTTTCAGCACACTACCCATATGTAGAAGCGAGGCAAGACTATCGTATATCCTATGCATTTTATACTTTTTATTAACAATTTTTATCTGGATTATAGAAATCTTTGCATACTGAAGTAGTATATACGTTAAAATCATTTGAGGAAACGGGGAACGATTTAGTTCTAGGCTATCTATTGCGGAAAACATTCTACTAAAGTTTCCATATTTTCAAGCTCATGCTTGGGATTTTCCTTTCTTTTACTTTATATATATGTGTATTGGATTTTAATCGATGGTTTTAACTGATTGATTTTCTACCACTTGAAATTCATGTACCCGCATTTCTCACATTCTACCAGTATTTTATCAATTATTTGACTTAGTTTTAACATCTTATTTTCTACCGCGTACGCCCTAAAATGAGCGACTGTAATACTTACTTCTTACTCCTGAAAACAAAATCCCTTGATA
>NW_013671383.1:60598-63792 GCF_000517525.1 Limulus polyphemus | reverse complement strand
TTCAACTTTCAATGTCTAGCCCCAAATTCTCAAACCCTAACCCCCACCTTCCCCAGAAATCCATTTGTCAAGCCATGCCTGTTATTAATTCCTATTGTTTTTTGAATCCCTGACTTTCAGCAAGCAGTCAGTTCTTGTTGCTCAGAACAAATTTTTTTTATAAATAAACCAATTATTGATTGTAACTTTCATTACCGCATTAGTTGCCACAAAGATTAGGGCTTATATGCCTAATCTCGACACCCAGCCGGAGCTAAGTATTACTAGGTAGCCCAATACCTGGCCAGGGCCGAATATCTGGCCGGGTACCCGTGCATCCCTTCTATTTACACCACATAACTATTAGCCTTGTTGCTTACTTCTTCCTGCTCTCTCTAAAGAAAAGTTTTGTCAAGAAGAACTGTCATAATAGAAAATCTTTAAATGTCTTGGTTACTTTCAATGTAATGTCTGATTTTGTAGAATTGGTTTGGGATTGACATTGGCGCACTTGTTATAGGTAGTCTTCATCAGTTCAGAGCATTCTGGTTAACTGAGTATCCTTCCACTACAGCCATGAGAAGAGCTAAAAGTTGGTTGGGTATCATTAATCTGATTAGAATTGAAGTTCTAATAAAGATCCATCAAACTCTCACAATCCTCATTATAAGACAGATATGCTATGAGAACATGAATCTGATTAAATGTGAAGCTCCACCAAGATCCATGCTTCACACCAAATTAAATTCGAAACCCTCATCAACATTATAAGACAGACAAGCTAACAGAAGATGAATCTGATTAGATGTGAAGCCACTGTAATGATCCACTAAACCCTCATTATAAGACAGACAAGCTACCAGAACACGAATCTGATAAGATGTGAACGTCTACAAAGAATCCACAATATCCAATCTCAAAACTCTCATCATTACTATAAGAATACAAGCTACAAGAACATCCTACTTCATGAAGGCAGACACAAATATGATAAAGTGTCAGTCCTGAGCAAAAAGTACCAAGACAGAATTTGTATTAAAACTAAGCAGTGGATCAACTATTAATAATAAAACCTTAAAGGAACAACACTTAAAATGTTTTACATGTTTTATTGGTTTGTTTACTGAATTACATGCAAAGCTACTCAAGGGCTATCTGTGCTAGCCATCCCTAATATTGAAGTGATAAGACTAGATGGAAGGCAGCTAGTCAATACCCCTGAAACCAACTCTTGAGTTATTCTTTACCAACAAACAGTGGGATTCAATGTCACATTATGAGACCCCCACAGCTGAAAGGGCAAGTGTGTACAGTGACATGTTTCGACTCCACAACCCCCAGGTTGCAAGTCAAGCACCCTCCCAATCAGACCATGCCAGGCTTATACATGTTTAGTAATCTCTAAACAATTCATTAATGACAAATAAATTAAATACTATAAACCTGGTTAAGGAAAGAACACAGTAAAGATAAAAAATGACATACATTAAAGTATGAAAAAAAAAAGGAACTTCAGAAGGGAAATTTAAGATATTTCCAAGTTGCTGACAACTGCCAGATGCTACCTCACCAACACATGTAAGTATTAGCTGACTGAAAAAAAAAGTTATATGTGGAATGGATTTATAAAAAAAAGTGGTTCTGATAGTCTGCAAGTATTTTAATTCCTTACTTTTTGCCAAATTTTCTGTTAACCAATCTTATTCTTTGTAGGAAATATATGCTGAGTTAACTATTTCTCGTTAGCTTAAGTTTTTGTTTAAATTTTCCCTTTTGTTAAGATAAGACTGGTTGATACATAATAAATAGTGCTTTTCATTTGAAAATTTGTCCTGAAAGCTTTGCTTTTGCAGAGTGTCCAGCCAGATGCTGCCTCACCAACACATGTAAGTTAAAACTTTATATTAGCTGACTGTACAAGTTTTTTGTGTTATAAGTGGAAAGAATTTATGAAAAATTTAAAAACAAAAGGTTAATTATGAAAACATTTTCATGTTACATAACTTGAGTTTCAATGAATTAACAAATTACTATGACATTAGGTCATATGATGTAGTATATTATAATTGAGGACGTACCTTGCGAAACCACAAATTTTCCTTTGTGCATAGCATTTCTTTGCTACATGCATTCCCCAAGATGTTGAAGTGTTTAGAAGCGATATTTGTGTAGCATCCCGTATATTAACTAATCCATAGTGGTTATTCATTACTCTCTTTGTTTGGTGTTACTTGGAATGCTTCCATAATGCATCAACTGAACCTTGCTTTAGTGTAAGCCCCCAAATTACAGACTTCTTTATACACTACATATTACCAGGGGGGGTTTACATGTTACATCGTATTAACTCTTTCATCCCGGGCTCATAACCATTTTGTGCTTGTAATAGTTTTCATGCTATAACTTTTAAATTAGTAAGCAAATGTTAACGAAATTTGGCAGATTATCAGTAAACATTACAATGCTTTCATACACAAAATATTTAGTTTTTGTATTAAGTCTTAAGGTTTGTAAAGCAAAGCAATGTTCCTCTCATGCCTTTTTTTTCTTTTCACATCTTGCCTATCTATCATGCAAACTAATTTTCACTTTAAGATTAAAAATACTTTTATGCATCAGAAAACTTTCAAATTTCACATGAAAAATCTTTATAATGTCTGGATAGATATCAAATGTTTCTTAAGATAAAGCATTATATTTTATCTGTTATTTTCAGTAATTAATCTCTATATGGATTCGGTAGATTTGACCTATCATGCAACCACCATAAAAAAAACTAGAAAATAAACATAAATTATGCCTCTTTCATTCTAGAATGATGACAAATTATAAAACAAAAACATAAACTTCAATCTCATAACATTATACATTTATATGTATATTTATTATTCTTATTATATCACCTTTCAGCCGTGCCTGGATAACAATACAGAAGTTACAATGATATGGCTCACGTGCACTCATGTTACCGTATCAAATAACAGAAAACTGACCTTTGGTCCGTACAAAGTAACTTGTCTTGGCTGTGTTTTAGTTGACTAGTATTTTGTAAATTACAGTCACATTTCAATTATTATACATTATATATGTATATAGATTATCGCTATTTCGAAATAAGTTCTTAAACTTATTATTCCAAAAACATAGAGCAGTAAATAAAGAAGTAAAGCAAACAATTATCTCTGCTAGTTATGACCTTTGTACTCTTTTGCTGC
>NW_013671383.1:48231-59598 GCF_000517525.1 Limulus polyphemus | reverse complement strand
AGTTATGACCTTTGTACTCTTTTGCTGCTTTAAGTAGGTTGCTAAGCCTTTAAAAATTTTGCACATGGAGAATATGAAAGAAAATAGATTTTTTTAGATTTTATATATACAGTTGAATAACTAAAAAATCATAAATTACTACATCAATACCATATAATTCAACTATAATTTGTCAAGCTTAATAACCAAGCTTTATTTGGGTCTAAAAAAATATGAAATTTCAAGCAGATTAAAGACTCAACCTACCTCATTGAAATCTTTTGAAATTGAGCTTTTGATTGGTTATTCATGTCATATATGGAAGTAAGTGTATATAACGGAGTGTTTCCAAAAATGGAAAAAGGTGGGCAGGGTGCCACTATTGTTGATTTATTATGTGAGCAATATTTTAGCAAATAGAAAAGACCTTCTTATTTTATATTCTAGCTTGTCAATATCTGTAATTTGAGTTCCTAATTCGTACAAAACTATAGACTTAGTATTTTGACTTCACAAACATCTAATTTGAACCAGTGCTGCATTCAACATACCACGTGACACACAAAAATCAATGTTTATCTGTGTTTTTTATATTTACTTTTAAATTAAGAAATTGAGTAATACATAATGCTAAAATTTGTATTATAATCTACAGTTTGATATCAAACTTATTGACATACATTCATGAAATTATAGTTTAATAAAATTTTGAATGCGAGTCAACAAATGAGATGACATGGTCTTTCACCCATGACCCATCTGCAAAGGTTAAAAAAAACTTTTGTTATTTATGTACGAGGTTCTAGAGGTTGTGCAAATTTATTATGGAAACAACATTTAAGGGTTGTGTGCATCTTAGCACCTACCTTGAGAAGTGTGTACTGACAGCTGGCTATTACAAAACAGAACACAAAAGTCCATATATCATGAAAAAAATTATTAGCAAGGCACAAAGCCCCAAGGATGGCGACCAGCACCACCAGCATGACTGACACCACATTTTCAGTGATGGTTATATTCCTAAAAGAGAAAAAAATAATGAATCATAGACCATAGATTTCTTGTTACTATTTCATTTGAAATACATGTTTGGTAAGCATTCTAATCTAAAAACAATGTCAACTATAAAAATAAACCTATCATTCTATAGGTGTTTGAAGAGCCAGACTAGTTTTGGAGAATTCCACTCCTCATCAGTGACCCTAGACACACACCCAATGAAAGAATAGACCATTCCAAGCTTTTACTTGTTCTTAAACAAACGTTTAAACAACTCTATTCAATTATGTATCAGCTGCTCAGTGTTGGCTAACAGTACGAAGAATTAAATTGTGGCGGAATGCTAAAAGTTCTTCAAATACCTAAAGAATGACAGGTTTATTTTTCTGAGTGTAAAACACTTAAATATACCATTTTGATTTTCGATACCTCACTAATATAAAGGCTTGGTTTGGTCTGAAGTTTCATTGGTGGTTGTGTCCAGGGTCACTGATGAGGAGTGGAATTCTCCAAAAGTAGTCCGGCTCACAGACACTCCCCCAATGAAAGAATATACCATTCCCAGCTTTTACTTGTTGTTAAACAAATGTTTAATCAACTCTGTTCAATAATGTCAACTATAATTTAATGATAAAATAGAACTACAATTTTAGTGCTTTTAATTTACAGATAAACACCTAACATCCAACTGAACTAAAAACATCTCAGAAAATCATTCTCAAAACTACTTAAAATGTCAAAAAACAAGTCTGCCACACCAGGAAAGAAAACATCAACTTTAGGACAAGTTTAGGATTGGTTTCATGTTCTTAAAATTATTTAATTAAAAAATAAAATAACATAATACCATAAGAAATTTATTTTCTGTAACTATGGTGAAACTAACTTTAACTTAAAGTCTATTAAAAATTAATTTTAAAAGACATAACACACTCTTACTTAACAGTTGTTTCATGAAATTCCTTTTCCACCATTATCACATTTACATTTTCCACAGAAACAAATCAACTCTCGTAAGTAACATTCTGGTACTAGTTTCTCCAATTTATTTAGGCCAAAAGGTTTAAGCCGCAAAATATTTTTTGATACATTATTGAAAACATTAAATTATTAATAAACCTTTTATTTAATAGCTAAAAATCATATTACTGCAGCAGAATATCTAATTTATCATGCCAGTTCAGTAGCCTATACATTGTACTTAAAAGTCTGTGATTTGAAGAGGCACCTTTTTTTGGACCAAGCTGGCCCTAACACAAAATAACTTTTATTCAACTACAGCAAAGTATCAGTTACAATTAAACTATGACCCATTTAAAATTAATCCTAAAAAAAACTAGAAAATAATCTCAAATGGCTGAAATACTTTATGCAGAAAATGGTAAAACATGTAGTTACTTTTGAGCACATTTTAAAATTTACAATTTAATAAACTGAATATATCTACATTATTATGAAGCACTAATGATGAATAAACGTACTTACCTCTATCAGTCTACACACAAACTACATTGATTCATAAATTACCTGTCCAGCAGGGCTAACAGTGTTAATCTGTCAAATCTCACTCGTAGGTACTTGCACGGAACTATCCAGAACTTGTAGAATTGGCGAGGTTTCTGCGGGTAGCCACAAGAGTCCGTGAACCTAATACGACAGCTAGATGCTAGGTCTGTGTCAGTTCCTGCCTGAGAAATAGCAGCCTGGGAGACATTGGAAGCGGCAGCCACTCCGAGAGCACCAGCTGTCATGCCTTGAGTGGCACGACTAAGTAATGACTCGGCAAAGATCTGGAGAGGAGTCCGCGAAATGTTGTAAGCATGACTTTGAGACAAACTAGAAGAAGGAGCATCCCCTCCCCCTACTTCCTGTTCAGCTCTGGGTGCAGGCAGAAGACTAGCTGCAGAAGCTGTTGGAAGGTCAAGGCCAGACTTCAGTGAAGTAGGAAGCTTTAGAGCATGTAAAACAGCTGCTGGACTGTCTAAAATAACAGTTGATCCAGAACTTGACGATGTCTGAGATGTTCCATTCCTGCAACAACAAAAATTGTAGTTTTTCAATTAATACATATTCCAAACACTATTAATGAACAAATTAATACGCAAATATGCCAGAATGTCACATGAATACAAAATCTACACACAAAAAAAATAAAGTAGTTTATAACAGCTGAAAATTATTAAATACTGTATACCATATGATACATCTAAATTTTTTTTACAGCATAAATCAAAAATGAGATAAGGAAAGTCGTTGCAACTAACTACATAATCTAAACAATGCCTTGAAATCACAGTTTTAAAACAATTACACATATGTAAAAAAGAAATAAAATGTTGTTTCTAATATAAAGAAGATTGAAATATTCTTAGTAACAGTAAATACACTAATCAATTCATGTGGTTTACAATTAAACCACTTAAGTTTTCTAGTTAAGAAGTCATAAATAATATTTACGATATCAGATTTGTTCTTGACACTGCTAACAAATCAGTTCCTTCAAACAATGGTCACAAATCATACATTTAATGTTTTTCTTTTAAATCTCAAGAAAACTGATATTATAAGAACTTTTAGTAAAAATAACTGCAAAAAGAGGAATAGATAAAAAGATATAAATACAGAAATTATGGGGGCCACTATGTATATATTATTATTAACATATAAAGCAATTAAATATTTTTATATAGATTTTAAAATGTTCTTTTGAATTCCATATTCCCACAAATGCTGCCTAAACACATTCTCAACAAACACGATAATTCATTACTTTTTTGTTCAGGAAGTGGTACTTTAACCCTATGGACTTGCGTTTATTTGGACTGGAATTTTCATACATTAGATGTCTTAGTAAGTACAACTTTGCACATCTGTAGATGTATTAATGATATTCTTGTAGTTAATTATAAATGTTTTCGAGAACAAATTTATCCATCAGAACCCAGTCTAAAAATCTCTTTCGCTAACAATAAAAAGACAATATCTGATTTCAGGCATCAGCATCAATAATCAAACATTTGAGTTCAAAGTGATCAAATTTAAAGTTTTTAATTAACTTTCTATTCCAAAATAATATGAACATTCCAAATGTGTCATGTTATAATATTTACTACTCACAGTTTATTATATACAAAAGAATTTGTTCATCTTCACAAGATTCCTTGCTTGGATAAAACTCAAATTCACATTAATTGTTCACATATCAGATTTTCTCCTATCACATTTTAAGCACAAAGTTCATTCAGTTCGGTGGGAAATACAACATATTCTTGCTAATGATTACGGGTTAAGAAGTTTTACAGAATACTGTGATCTTTAAAAAGTCTTCACGTCTACACTTTAATTCCTATGGAAATGGTTTAGGATACTTGTGAACCACTTTAATATACTTACAACCATTGATTTTACCTCCTTTAAGTTAATTTTAATATGTATAGCTAATGCAGTAGCCCCTGGTGGATATGAACCCTCCCAATAACGACTTCCTTTTAAATACGACTTTTTTTTCTGTGCATGGAATGATTTTACATTGATCTGACCTCTCTGACAGATACGACATACGACCATGATTTTTTGGGGGAAGGTTGATTAACGACTTTTCTTCATATCAATAATGTAATTTATAGCGACACACAAATACAGTGTATACAATATGGAACTGAATCTGGTTTACAAATTTCTTCCGGTTTCTCTGATGTAGAATTCTGGACATTTATTGCACTTTATTTTATAAATTGATACTAAAATCGTGAGCTGAAAACTTACAATAAAAACACTTCTTGATATAATAACTGCCAGACTCATGAACATTCAAAGTGACTCTGTTAAATGTGCAAAACAAACAAAGATTGATGATTTTTCATTAAATAAATTTCATCATTTTGTAATATTTTATACGAATGTAATAAAAATGTGATACATGGATGTTTATGAAATAAATTTGATCAATGAATAAATTATTTTACATAAAACACAAAACAATTTTAAGTTATCTTTATTGAACAGTTATCCAACATTATTATTATATAGTGTATCAATCTGCTACATTATCTGACTACCTATTCAGTATATTAACCTTTATACTCAAACCCCTGGGAATAGCAACTGGCACAGCTTGAACTCGGTCAATCGTTATCTGGTTACTGATCGTTTGAATAACGACTTCCTATCCGATGCGACTTTTTTATCATGGCAGATAGGTCGGTCGTCTCTAAGAGGGCCTACTGTACTCACTATATAACAGTTCTGTATATAGTATAACTTTAAATCTTTGGTCAGTTTGTTACTTTTTTCAAATTACTTTCTTTGCCATATTTAAAACTGTTGCAATTTTTCTTTCTAAGCCTGGATATTATTTTTAAATTTTTCGAGGCTTATTGAATTTACAATTTGGCTTTTACAGAAAATTTAACTGTTATTACTTCCTACTACCCACTCCATATGTTTGTTAAGTGACAGAGGTTAGTTAATCACACACACACACACATCATAGTACTTGTGAGGTACTGTTTTCTTTGTATTACATTTAAAATTGTGATATTTTCATTACAGAACCAATATTGTAGCTATCTATCATGTGATTCAGGTATTTATTTAACTTATTATTTTGTAATATTAGTTTTTGGCTGTACTCTTAGTACTGTCCCACTACTTGACTCCACACCTAAAGAGTAACATGTGTTGCAGTAATTTATCTTGGATGTCGAGCTCCTCTAACTTTACATTGTCAGAGCTGTTTAATAGGTTTTAATTGGTCACAAGATGGTTTTAGGGCGGGTGGTGGAAAGTTCAACTTAAAAACAGTTACAATGATGTTACATTATTTGAGTAAACTTTATCTACAACAGTACTTGAAGCTAAAGGCTAGTGTTTGTTTGTTCCATAAGTAAGGTATGGTATGCTATTTCTTTATTGTTACTTCCAATAACATTATTGGTTAGAATATTTAATATATCTAATTTCATTACATTCTAATGTATTTTTTATTTCCCTACTTTCTTGATTAGACATTGTTTTGCATTGTTAATATACTTATGATAACCTAAGTTTCCTAAGTTGGCCAAACCTCATGAGAAAATATTTGGATTACAGCAGAAAACATCCTTAATATCAAGGGTACTCAACTAATGAACAATGTATTCTAATCTTTATCAGCAAAATGATAAGAAAATTATATTTAATTAGCTGTACTCATTATCAAGTTATTGTTTTGTTTTTTTTTGCTGTAATGAGGTAGCATGCTTTGATCAGATGTTAATATTACTATGTACCGTACACCCTAGATGACCTGTGATGAACAAGCAATACAACTTACCATGTGTTGAATGATAAGAAAAAACTACTTACCAATGAGATACAGTTTTATGATCTTGAACATTACATTCCTAGAGTAATGTCTCTTAATCAGAAAAACTCAAAATTTGGTTTTATAAAATTCATGTACAGGAATTTAGAAGCTCATGTCTAATGTTGATTTATCTAGGGTGCCCAAGTTACAAACACTAAAAGCAAGTTTCTATCAATGTGATATTTTCAGCATACATACCATTTTGAGTTTATTGCAGCTTCTAATGTCTTGGGATCAAACGTGCCTTCTAATCCACGGGCAAGCCCACAACTGTGTTCATCAAATGTGTACGTAAACCAATTACCTGTGGTAAAGCACCTGAAGATGTGATAACGGCTGCTTCTGTCTAGTGTGTAGGAATGAAAGATAACTTGTCATTGTGCTGAAGCCCGATGTTTTGTGAATGTGACTTTGTATTAACATACATGAACAAGGTGGTTAATATTAGGTTTAAGTTTGTTCACTGTCAGTTTCACTTTGTATTAACATACATGAACAAGGATGAAGCAATGGTGGTTAATATTAGGTTTAAGTTTGTTCACTGTCAGTTTCACTTTTAGTGGATTGTTTGTAAAAGTCACTTCCTAATTTATATCTGAGTGAAATGTTTTTATTAAACACTTTGCATTATTATACGTCATAAAAACTTTGGATCCAAGACTTATCACCAAATTTAAATATAATTTTGTCTCTCAAAACTGTCAGCATCATTTATGTGTAAACACAAAATGTGTCTTCAGCTTTATTATTATACATCATATAAAAAAAATAAAAGTAGCAAAACATGACTTCTACAACTATTTTGTCGAAAAACAAAACATGTATTCTATACTTGCGTACATTCTGGTCAAGTTTCATAGTTCACTACTTTTTCTATCAGCGATCAATGTATTTTGATAAAAATGTGTCTAATTATTTGATGTTTAACCTTTTCCAATCCAGCAATGCAGGAAACAGATGAAGTTTTTATTAAGAAATTGATTCTTTGTTAATATAAATACACAAAATGCTAATCTGTGAGAACCTGTATTTGTTTATGGTAAACCTACTGAGCCTACTTGCCACCATTCCTAATTTTAAACTGTTGGTCAGCAGTATCCATCACCAACTCTTGTGCTACTCTTTTACCAACAAATTATGGTATTGATCATCACATTCTAATGCTCTCACAATTGAAAGAGCAAGCATGATCAGCAACCACGTTTTGATCCCTGCACATGTCAAGTAGAACATCCTAACCACCAAGTCAATAGCTTGTATTTTCTTTGCTTCTTTCATAGAATACAATGTATAGCAAAGGTTGGTAACAGTAAATCATGTTCTTACACAAAAGACCAACATTAAAGTAAAAAAAAAAGTCTATTTGTTATAAAAACTATTGGAAGATCCCATTCCTGCTGTGGAATCTAAGGATCTTTCTCTTTGTTAATATAGTGGAAAGGACTGTGTCCTCTCTGTATTTTAGCCACTACGGTCAACATCCTTGTCTCTCTCTCTCTCTCTCTCTTGCATAACAAGATGTTTTTGCAGAAAATCCATAACTTTAACAGTATTATATGGTAACTATATCAAACTTGAAGTTTTTATATAAAAAAAAATACAATTTTCACACCTAAAGATCAATATTAGCATTTTCAGCCAGAATAGCACTTTACATGGGTTCAACAGCAAGGTGAGAGACACTTTGGGTTCAGCTAGTCATCCCCAATTTTAAACTGATAGTTAGTATATATTAAGCTCAAGAAATGGAGAGAGTATCGTCTTAACATAAGGTAAATGTGATATACTTATGTTTTTCTTTGTTTTGGGGTTTGTTTGTGATGCTCACGTTTTTCACTATCATTTTCATGATTAACGTTCTGAGATACTAAGAGACTTTATTTGATCCAGAGCTCAGAATTAATTTTTGCAATATTATATCTTAAGCGGAAAATTGTTAGGTGGTGGGATTGACAGCACATCAAACGAAAACAAGGTATTTTAAATTTTATAACAGAAATCTGATAAATTACTAAGAAATGTACTTTGCAGATTAATAAAAGTTAAATAACCCGTTAGAATGGGAGACAAAAGGAAACGTTTCTTAAAAGTTTCTCGAGAACTGTTTGTATTTTATTACACAGTAAGCTGGATGTTACGATAAAAAGCAGCATGTGGGAATTTAAGAGGTTAATTAAGCAATTAGTAGTGCATCATCGTCAGTAAGGATTGACCATGTTGCAATCATGGATAAGTAACTTCATTAACTATCTGTTGAGGAAGCAATTTTACAGAAACTCTAAAAATTTTAGCATTCTCTTTTATTATCTTGCAAGACCATTATTATTATTACACAATAGCAAAGTTGCATAGTGAGATTATACAATATAAAATATGAGTAAACCATATGGGATAAAAATGTTCTTTCCCTTAAATTTTCTTAATGCTTGAACAGTGAAATTTCCCACTTTGCAAAATTCTCTTGTTATTCTCTTATTTTAAGTTAAATGTTTTCTTTGGCTGTTCAATATCTGAAAGTAAATTTTAAGTTTGAGAGAAATTTATAACTTATTATAATTGACACAAAAAAAAAAGAGTGTATGATGTTTGTCAACAGAAAAATCTGACACAGAATAATGTAAAACAAAAACAATTACTCACAACTGTGCATCGAAAGAGGTAAAAAAATAAATCTGTATTTGTGAATTTTGAAAATCCTTCAAAAATGCTCATGATGGCAATAAAAACAGAAAAATAAAATCAAGGAGCTGAAAAAGTGTTTCAGATTTTATTCTTCTAAAACTTATGTTGTGGTTCATGTCAATATATATATATATATATCATATGTACTAAAGTGTGGTCACGTTGTAGACTATAATATTATCAGCAAGCTCTATATTTATGGCCTCATTCATTTTGACCAACCTGAAAACCATCAAGTAACCACAAAAGTATATATACTATAACTTTTAATGTATTAAGTGTATCTTCATGAAATTTGGCAAGCTTTTGGTAAACATTTTTTAATTAAGTATCTTTGCTAAAGACCTGTCTGAATTTATCAAGTTAGAGCATGATTCAGACTAGTCTGAGAGCAAGGTTATAAAAAAAATATTTTTATTTTACAGTTTTCAAATTTTATTTGAATAATCTCTAGAACCTCCTAAATGAAAATCATATGAATATTTTTTAATTAAGTATCTTTGCCAAAGACCTGTCTTTGAATTTATCAAGTTAGAGCATGATTCAGACTAGTCTGAGAGCAAGGTTATAAAAAAACATTTTTATCTTACAGTTTTCAAATTTTATTTGAATAACCTCTAGAACCTCCTAATGGAAAATCATATGAACTTTTTTATTAAATTTTCATATTTTATCTGTTATTATCTCTATCCTAGCACTATATGGCTTTGTTTGTTTTTTGTTAAGCAAAGCTATGCAAAGCTGGCATCTTTGAGTGTGGAAAATTTATGATGATAAATGTTACTATTTAAACTCTATTGAACTAGTAGCAGTAACTTACCCAAAATTGATGTTTATAAATATATAAAAAAGGAAGAAAAAAAAATACATGAATTGTCTATGAAAATATCACAATGTTAAACAAAATACAAAGAAAACAACATGCTAAACATACCATGAGGAGTGTATTAAAGAATGACTTGGATCAATTTGTAAGTTGGACGATTACTTTAAATCACCTTTAATTATAGTAAGTGCAGAGTAATGCACTTGCATTATCATAACTTAGGTCACACTTTAACCTTCTCGCTATGGGCTTGGTTGTTTTGATCATGTTCCTAGCCCCAGAGTAACCCAGAGTAAATATTACAAGTCTTTTGTACACAAAAAGTCAGATTTTTTCCTTGAGTATTTTTACTAAAAATTTGTACATGGATATATGGAGTTAAAGTGTTGACTGCTCCGAATGCAAAGTAAGTTTCATGTTAAAGTTAAAAATAGTCTTCTTCATCTGAAAACTCTCAAATTTCATTTGCATTATCTCTAAAACCTCCTAAATAAATATCAAATGTTTTGTTTTCAGTAAAACATAATAATTTATCTGTTATTTTCTCTACCATAACTTTATATGCATTTGGTCAATTTGACAGACCTTGTATCCACAATAAAAAAAATATGAAATGAATCTAAATTACCCTTTCTTCTTTCTAGAGTGACTGAAAATGGTAACAGAAAAATAAAACTGTTTATCCTAAATAGCTTAAAGCTCATAACGGTATATATCTGTTTATACAAGTTGTAACTCACTTGGCAAATGCATAACTGAGGTTACCGTATTGAATAATGTAATGCACACGCTGCTCGCAAGCACACCTCATGAACAATTATTATTATTTATTATCTTACCTAATCTAATCTTATCTAACCTAATAAGATAATAATTTTTACATTTTAGTTACTTTATAATACTAAATAAAGAAGATACATGAAAAACAAGGAATGTGGTACTTACCTGTGTCATTGTTGTTGTTTTTTTGCTGTTAATTGTCAATGAAAGTTAAGTCTACTTTTGTTTATACTAATGATACTAATACATTAAATAATTTTTATTTAATTAAATAATGCACCTGACAAAATAACAACATACAAAAAGCAGACAATGTCCTATAACTATCATAATTTATTTGGCTTTCTAACTTTGCATTAAGAATCTTTAAAAATTTAGCTATGCTTGTCAATGTGAATACTGCTTGTGAAATTTTCAAACTGGAAGCAAAACAGACAATACTCTGCATGGAAAACAATGTAATATGATACAAAAGTTGGATTTCTATTAGTTATAAATAATATAGTATAAAACATTAGAGAGAGAACTACTGGCAATTTGTGAAAGAGAGGATGTGACAGGTGGGCATGGCAAGTGGGTCTGATTTTCTAGTTTATGGCACCATAAACAAATAGAATTGAAGGCTATAAAAATTATGCTTTGCCTTAGTAATATCTATATTATAATGAGCAATTTACATTAAACAAAAAATTCTGTACTTCTCAGAGGGGTGGTAAATAAATTATAGAAGAGAAGAAGACTTAGAAACGAATGT
>NW_013671383.1:45381-47231 GCF_000517525.1 Limulus polyphemus | reverse complement strand
TACTAAGGGAGATTGAGGATTTTTTTTAACGTTTCCTTATAAAATTAAGAAATTGTAACTTGTATAATATTAAAATTTGATTCATTAACTATGTTTTGATGCCAAATTTATTTGTATACAATAAAATAAAGTAGTTAAATTTTAATGTAACTCTCCAAAATGTCATGACATGCACACTTTGACATACCTGACGCTAGAGCATTAATAAAGATGGGAATCCACTCAATGGCATTACTGAACAAAAGGATCTTCGTATAGTGGTGATCACTTAAGCCCTCGAGGCATTGCTTAATTGTTAGTGATAAAGCTAGTGGAATTTGAGGATATATTTACAAACATGTTGATTTGAAGTCAAATTATCTCTTGTATAAGTTACTAGTTAGGGTTCACTTGATGTACTGTGTACAGTTTTGATCTCCTTATCTAAGAAAATAAAAAAAGAAGAGTTTACAGGTGTTGTCTCACAGGAATATCTTTACTTTATTCCTCTTGAAAAGAGGCTTATTGAATGAGTTGGCATCAGCAGTAGTGAAAGATGGCACCTTACACACATTTAAGGTAGGAATGAATGAATTCCGAAAAAATAATAGGTGGATTTAATTTTTTACTTTTCTTCCTCTCATAGGTGGGTATGCAAGGAAAGCTTGAAAGACAAAATGTTTATTTATAATACTGAAGATAATTTTTTTTTATTTGTTTCAGTGTAAAGTTCAATATATAACTTTTGAATTAAACCGTTTTGGTCATTATTCTTAAAACAGAATAGTTTGTATGAAGATTTCAACCTTTTTTGGATATCAAATACACAAATCTTATTTTCAACCATTATAACATAATAAACTTTTGTATGAAGTTGGGTACTTGTTTTCTAACTGAAATATTTTAATATTGTATATCACAGATCCATTAACACAAAGTTTTTGAAATCCATAAAGCATTTGTTGTACTTGTCACCAGTGGCATCATAAAAATATCATTATTTGTGTGTGACAAAATTAGCTTTTTCCAGTTAAAGTCCAAATGTGTAGAGGCAAAAAGCAACAACATAGAGCTTGTGCTATTAATAAAGTTTCAATTTACTAATAATAATAAAAAAATATTGTCTTTTATATGCTTATTAGATTTTTTTTATATAGTCCATATAAATATCATTTAATGAAAAAAAGTGTTACTATTTTTATTCTTATTTCTCTCCCATGTTGCAAAGCTAACATATATAATTGCAATTTATCATACTCAACTTGTTGTCAAGGAATTATGACAAAAAGTCTCATTCATCAGCAGAAATTTCTCAACCTGAACATAAATAAAACTACTAACTATGCTCGCATACTTTCGTGGGTGAAAACATTCAAATAGCAATACATCTTTTTGGCAGCCCACTTTTATGTGGGGCAGAACTTTATGTTTGTGAAGGGTAATGGACAAGTTCCTACGTTAAGCAATTCTCAACCTTTTTGATACCAGGAAGCAGCTCGCTGCCTCCTTAAATTGTCGGGAAATAACAAAAAACCATTACGATTTACTTGTGAATATTCTATCAGTTTTTGTGAAATTCCACAGACCGGCAAGACGTTTGTGATGGACTGGCACCAGTCCATGGAACAGTGGTTGAGAAACACTACATATGAAAAGATATGGAACTTTTAAATAGGTTTTATAGAACCAAATGTTATATAGTATGGTTCACAAATATCACCCATTTAAATCTAATCCTAAAAGTGTTAATCAAGTAACATTTCACCAAAGGTTTTCAGATGTAAATGTACTTTTTGTAATACAGTTTAATGTTACTAATAACTTGATACTGTGCTTATATATATATATATATATATAAGTTCAATATACAT